>NC_090062.1:3465440-3762940 GCF_038355195.1 Osmerus mordax
TCAATAACAGGGTCGTCACATGCACTTGTCACTCTGCTCACTGACTCAAGTCTCTATCTCTCTCTGTGTGTCTGTCTGTATTCTCCCTTTCTCCCTTTCTCCCTTTCTCCCTTTCTCCCTTCTCTCTCTCTCTCTCTCTCTCTCTCTCTCTCTCTCTCTCTCTCTCTCTCTCTCTCTCTCTCTAGCTCCATCTATCTGTCACTCCGTCGGTCGATGTTGTTTTTTGTTTTTAACATAACAACAACGGTCAGGACGAGGCAGAGGAGAGGGGATCAGGACTGGAAGAAATGAGGTCAGATCTTCTCCCTCTGGGCCCAGTCTCTGTTTCCCTCCTGCTCCAGCCTGTCTGGGGCCCGTCTGCCCATGAACCAACTCCAAACTAATATGCTCCATACACAGTCCTCCTCCACTGAAACTAATAGGCTAATGTACATAATCTCGAGCCTAAAATGAGACTGGGTCTTCTACTGTACACAGGCAATGCCAGGTCTGGTTCAGAGCTTGGTTTCGGTCTAACTAGCTTTGCTCTCCTTGGCCTGGCTCGACTAAGTTGACGAGCCTGGGACACCACTGGAGGGTACATATTTCCACCATGTCCTGTCTGACTTCCACAGAACTTGAAGACGATTACAGGGGGAGACGGACTGTTATTCTGCCATCAAGCTGCGTTAAAGCAGAATTTCCCGTGAACTGCCCACTTGATTTACTGACCGCGTGTGGTTTGTTGGTCAAGTGTTTGAGCCGTCATGCTCTATCAGTGAGCCACATTCTGGAGAGTTCTGCCTTCTCCCCTTCCTTGTGTCGCTGTTTCTCGTAATTGAGTTGTCTAGCTGAAGCCAAACATGGACATTGAAGTGATTCGTGACCAGGACCCTTAGCCGAGTTGGATGTTTAACGGATGAAACATGATAACACTGTCAACAGGTGGACGGCTTTGGGACCAGGTGTTTGGGGTCAGGTCAGGCTGACGTAGTCACCCTCGCTAGGTAAAGTTGATCTAGCTAAATCTCAACCTTTTGTTCCGGACCTGCTTTCTCAGTCAGCCGGGAAGCTGCATTGTTCCTCCGAAAGGTCATGTTACCCAAGGCTCTCAGGGCTACCTGGGTATGTGTTATTGTACCTTTCAAACTCATTGTTTGACATTTGCTATGCGTAAGCAGTGTCCGGGCCGATCCCATCCATTTGGCTTTGTGAGAGAGAAACACTAGTTGGATGAGGCAGCGAGTCAGTAGGCCCCCCAAACACGATTCTTGACTCACATAGCCTAACCGTTGCTCTGTTTGCATTCTTTCTGCCATAGTTTATGCGTGGAGGGATTTTGAAGGTTTGTCTTGTCAAGCTGTTTTTACGCTCTGTCCTGGTGTGGAGAATGATTTACTGAGTGACCTTCTTGTACCACTGAGATGGCCGCGGGCTGGACAGGGCTGTGTTTGCTCTGGGCCATGGAGGCGACTGTGTTAGCATGTCCCGCTGGTCTATAGGGCCACGCTTGTCAACATGTGTTTGTTTGACTGGGGTATCTGCTGTAAATACATTGTTTGAATGGAGACATGCTCTTTTGTTTTTCCGGACACAAATACTTTGCACAATAGTCATACAGCATGAGCAAACGAATGAAGATTGATTGTGCGCAGGTTTGGATATTGTGTTTCTCCACATTGCATCCTGTGACTTTCAAGGACTTTCAGAGGAATGTCTATTTTTGTATTGAACATCCTGGGATGCTGGATGATTGTCTGTGATACACTTACATCATGTGTTGCCTCTTAACTAGTCATAAGAGTCCAGGAACAGGTCAACCATCAACAGAGTTATAAAATATGATACCCCCCCCACTCCCTCTCTGTTTATCACCCAACCTTCTGTCTCCCTCTGTCCTTCTCTCTCACACCCTCTCCGTCTTTCTCTGTCTTTCTCTCGCTCTCTCTCTCCCTCCTTCTCTCTCTCCCTCTCTTTCCCTCTCTCTCTATCTCTCTCTCTCAGCCCTGCATTCCTCCTCTTTATTTAACAATGCAGTCCTCCTGGTGTCTCCTTCCTTCCCACTATCACTCTCCCCCCTGTCTACCTCCATATGTCTGCTCTACATCTGTGTGTCTGTGCAGAGCCCTTGGGCCCAGACCCAGGCTGCTCTCAGCTATCAGAATGTGGGGAGCTGGCTGCGGTCAATCTGACCTAAACGCACGCACACACACACACACCTTTGCCAATATATTGCCACAGCACATGACAGGGAGCAAGACAAATGTTATAGTATTCCCCCTTAGTGCCCATTAGTCTTAGGATAACGACAGTCCTAACCCAGAGGTTGTGTTACGCGAATAGCGAACCTCTGGTCCTAACTCTCCCCTGCACCTTCTTCTGTGTGTTATACAGAGTCTAGACTCTGTAATCCACTCAAGTCATCGAGATAAGTCCATTAGCTTGGGCACAGCCAGCTTTATCTTCGGCTCCACGGCTCGGGCGACGGTGTGGAAGGCCTGTGGTCAAGGCTGATTTGTCAGCGACAGCCCTGGAGCCCCCGGCCAGCTTCCTGCTCCGTGAATGAATGAGTGGCTGCTAGCGTCCAGGGGCAGGACACGGTGTTCCACTGGCGCGAGCCAAGCTAATGCATATAAAAGTGTTCCTGTCCGCGGAGGGGAAGAGAAACGATCCAAACGAGCCGTCACATTAGCGTAGGGGCTCCTTGATTTCCCAGATGATGGAACGCCGCCCTTTCGGAAGGATTTCTGCGTCCACATGCCGGGGTAGGAGGGATGTGTCTGAGACCGCTCTGCAGATGGGCGTCTTAGAGGGGTGCCGGCGTTCTGTTTAAGGGAGTGAGGGATCGGCGATGCTGCTGGCTCAGAGCTCAGGGCTGACAGACCACTGCTGCCCTCCTATGGGGGAGAATCTTAGAGAGGGAGAGAGAGGGAGAGAGAGGGAGAGAGAGAGAGAGAGAGACTCCATACTCTATCCTGTGTGGAACAATACCCCCCCCCCCCCCACTGCCATGATCACCCAGCTCAACCCCAGGCAGCCCTGCGGTGTGGCTGGGCCCAGCGGGGAGCCTCCGTTGCTGGGGGAAGGAGCCAGGTCTGTTCCCCCGTCTGGCGTCCACAGTAGCTGGGCTGCTGTTGGCCACTGGCGGGGTGGAACCATTGTGAGCCATAACAGAGAAGCAGTGCGGTGTATTGTATCAGACTCAGAGGGATAGAAATGAAACACTAATCTAATAAGAGGCTTGAGAGTGTCTACTGAGAGGCACATGGCCCTGAGGCTAGGCTCTGCTGGGGTTGGGGGGGGCTGGGGGTGGTGAGGGGAGACAGGAGGGCGGGGGGGGGGTAAAAAAGAGGGAGGCCAAGGTGGGTGAGGAGGCAGAGGATGTTGAGGGGGGCGGTGGTCCAAGGTTGAGGGGGCCGGGGGGTTGAGGAGGAGTTGAGGGGGTGACTTGTTCACAGCTGGTCCTGTGCCATGTTGGCACAGTGCGTTCCTCGACCCAGGCCGTGGAGGTGTCACTTTGTTGCCTCGATTTCATTGGTGTTTATGTCTAAAGCCAGTGGGAGTGAGGAACAGCCTTCATGGCTTTAACAGAATGTTGCTTGTTCCCTCCAGGCGTGGTATGCAAACAGCAGGTGTCTCTGAACTGCTCTAACCATGGAAAAACAGCAGGAGCCTGTTATTAAACAGACAGAGAGAGCGACGGAGAAAGACAGAGAAGGAAACAGACAGTGAGAGTGGCAGGAGTGAGCGAGAGAAAGCGAGAGAGTGAGCGAGTGTGAGAGTGAGAGAGATATATATCCACTTTGGGAGTGGGAGTAGAAGTCTTGGTGTGGGGTCTAATGTGCTGAAAAACGTATGACCCACGAGAAATGATTGATTACATTTGAGACCTTTGGCAGCTTTGCATTGTTTTCCTATTTTCACCAGGGTTTTAATGTTCTCCTTTACAAGCTCTCCTCTTTGCAGCCCAGTTAGTTTCACGAGTTGTGAAACAGTAAGGCCAAGCTACTCTTACAGGAACCCTTCATACCCAGATACTCAGCAAACTGGGACTGTCCGGTCTAGCCTCCCAGAGCCTGAGTCAGCTGCTTGTTGAAAAACCTTCTGCTCTGCAGTTTTTCACGTGAAAAACTCTCTCTGCCTTCTTGTTTGGTTGCAGAAACTGGTGGTGGGAGTGAACCAGTTTGCGTACACCTGTGTCCAGGACCACCCTATCTGGACCAATCAGCAGTTCTGGGAGTCCACCTTCTACGGTGAGGTCCAGAACCAGATCCGAGCTCTGTACCTCACCACCTCGGAAGAAAAACAAGGGATCACTGCCAGGCTCAAGGTGAGAAAACCAGGCTCCCTTTGTCTTCACAGTGCTGTATCTCCACTATGGGGAACTGAGCCGTTTAAATGCAATATTAGCAGCAAGACATGGTGTTTCCCCCCTCCCCCCCCAATCTTTGAACTCCCCACGTTGACCCCGGGCAGGAGCAGGAGCCGCAGCTGGCCGCCAGCCCGTCCGAGCGGACGGCCATGGACCTGGCCGCGGAGCAGCTGCGGGCGTGGCCGGGCCTGAGCAAGGAGAAGCAGCAGGAGCTAGTGAAGAACGAGGAGAGCACCGTGTTCAGCCAGGCCATCCACTACGCCAGCCTCATGGTCTACCTGCTGGTGCCTCTGGACACCAGCAAGAACAAGCTGCTGCGGAGCGCCCCAGCCACCGACTGGGAGAGCGGTAGCAACAGCATCGTCACCAACAGGCAAGCACACAAACTGGGAGTTATGGGATTTCTTAGAGTTTCACGTTTTGGGGGTTATTGGTGCAGCAGGTCCGATTGATCCAGATATAACAGCATCAAGGTTATCAAGCCATTCCTAACAATGACTGTACAAGGGCAGGTACACTGGACTTCCTGCTCCTTTCCACAGTCTCCTAGCGGTCTAATCCAAGCTGTAGTCATTGGTCCGACACCATGGTCAGGCGCATGAGGTGAGATGTTGTGGACAAATCAGGGAGATATCTGGAGGAGAGAACCTGATGGGGAAACTGTTTGTTCTGTATGCTGTTTTTGGTTAGGGAGTACTTGTTCCTCCTCAGTAAGGTGCTGATAAGTGCGTGGGCGGAAATGGCTTCCCCCACTGGGTATCTGATAGCCTCCTCTCTGGCCAGATGGAGCATGACACCTCCTCTGGATCCAGCCCACATCCTTCCTACTGGCCCTCGTTGACTCGTCACACACTGGAGTGCTGCCTCATCTCTGCTAGGGTGTTTAAAACACACAGGGCTTCTGCAGGAGGGGGGTGGGGTGAGGTGGGGGGGGGGTAACACCACACTCGACCAAGAGCAACACGAATGGCGGTGAAAAGGATTCGCAGTGTTCAGCAGTAGCTGTAAAGTGAAACGAGTCTGGAAACTTCTCTCACCTGGGGGTCCTTTTTCTCCGAAACGGGTGGAAGGACCTGCCAAGGCTGAACAGTAGCTATCTCCAGATCCTGTGCTTCCCTGACGACCCTCCTGCTGGCTGCACAGTAGCACGTAGTGAACTTCGACCACGCTACCGAGAAGGCGAGGCACTCAGCCAGTTTACATGGCTAGCGAGTACAGCATGGCATACCGACGTCTCTTAAAAACTACATGCCCCACGATTAATGTCTTTCGAGATGCGGGAGCGAGGCAGAGGCCACATTCTTGTATGTTGTTGTTGTTGTATTTTCCTCTCAAAGAATGTATGTACGTCGTTTCCCCAGACTTGTTGTGTTCCTCTGAGAGGACTTCTGGCTCTCATCTGTGGGTTTGTAAACTCTGTGGAATGCTTACATCACTGTCCCATGTGACTCGTGTAGCGTTGCCAGGACGCCTTGAACCCGGGCCCTGGCATCTCAGCCTGCCTCCGGCCAGACCGCAAACGTTCCTCAAATGCACCTTAACGTTCCCCTCATCCGCCCGCCTTTTGTAACATGCGGAATCCCAGGCGCCGATACCGTGGCTGCTCCGGAGCTCGAGCGCCCACGTGTACCAGACTGCCAGTAGGGTACATTCATTGAGAATGAAACGTTGCAGTTGGTGCTAAGTGGAGCGTCTGTCACGGTGTGATTGGTTATGTCGCCGAGGTGGCATCGATTCTTCATTGCCCACGAAGCTGATCGCGGTTTACCGGTACGTGTCTCTTCAACTTTTCCATCTCCAGTCCCATCCGGATTTGTGAGAAGTGGCGCTGTCCTGAGTTGAAAGATAGCCTACTTTACGGCTTTATTATCGAGTTAATAGGCGTGTGTGGTCGTGTCGGCCGCTGTCCATTTCCTAAGGTTCTGAAATGCAAACCTTTTTTGACTGCCTTTTTTTCCTGTTTAAAGGGCGTGCGCCCGTGAGCACCCACGGAGGAAAACATAAATAGGCGCCTATGTGTATAATGTCATCTGCCTACTGTATCATTCCATTCAACTAGAAGTAACTCACTGGCCCTAATGTGTGTTTGTGTGTGTGTATGTGCGTGCGCGTCGTGCAGTATTGCCGGCAGCGTGGCTGAGAGCTTCGACACCGAGAGCGGCTTCGAGGACTCGGAGAACAGCGACGTGGCTAACTCCGTGGTGAGGTTCGTCGCCCGCTTCATAGACAAGGTGTGCACAGAGAGCGGTGTGACCCAGGACCACATCAAGAGCCTGCACAGCATGATCCCAGGTAAACCCTCAGAGAACCCAGCCCGACCCCCAGGGGTTCAAGATCCCGCTGGCCTAGTTCTGTCAGCTTTCCGGGGGTGACTTATATCGGCTCCATCTTTAAAAGCCAAGGGCGACTGGGAGTGTATTTTTGGCCCAAAACCCACAGCACTTAGGCAGATTACCATACCGTCTGACATAAAAAGGGTGGCCTTTAATCTGTAAACACAGGCTGTGTTCGTAAGTAGGTGTGCGTTTCTAGGTGGGGCACAGTGCTAATATGTCCTCCCCCCCCCTCAGGTATTGTGGCCATGCAGATGGAGACTCTGGAGGCTGTCCACAGGGAGAGCAGGAGGCTGCCTCCCATTCACAAGGCGAGTGCTGCCCTGCACTGGACACACACTGTCACACGCAACACCCCTCCCTCCCACCTCTACTGGCTGCAGCGTGGCCTCTATCTCTCCACACACGGCCAGATACGACCAGCCTGTGACTGTGGGAGATGTCGGTCTCACCGGTACAGGTGGAATAAGTAATTAGGGGAATGAGCCTGTTCTGTCATACCAGGTTTAGAGCGTCATGGCCAGCTGAAGGTCACGACGACTCTGAGGGCGCTTTGCATCCAGCCTAGCGGAGACACTTGTTCTGTTGGTAGTTTCCTTATCTTTTATCACAGCCGACGCTTGATAAGCGCTTTTTTCCCACACATGCACACACACACAAACCAAATGGTTGTTCCCATGAGCAACTGGCCCCCCGGTAACCTGTGTGTCTGTGCCTGTGAGCGTGCGTGTTTGTTTGTGTCAGGCCTGGTGTGTGTGTGTGTGTGTGTGCGCGCGCGTGTGTGTGATGATCCCAGCGGAGGCCAGCAGCGCTGTCTAAACAGCAGCAGGAGTGACCCTGGTGGGTCATGAGCAGCAGGAGAGCTGAGGGGCTGCCCCCCCTGCCTGCTGCCCCCCCTGCCTGCTGTCCCCCCTGCCTGCTGTCCCCTGCCTGCTGTCCCCTGCCTGCTGTCCCCTGCCTGCTGTCCCCCCTGCCTGCTGTCCCCCCTGCCTGCTGTCCCCCCTGCCTGCTGTCCCCTGCCTGCTGTCCCCCCTGCCTGCTGTCCCCTGCCTGCTGTCCCCCCTGCCTGCTGTCCCCCCTGCCTGCTGTCCCCCCTGCCTGCTGTCCCCCCTGCCTGCTGTCCCCCCTGCCTGCTGTCCCCTGCCTGCTGTCCCCCCTGCCTGCTGTCCCCTGCCTGCTGTCCCCCCTGCCTGCTGTCCCCCCCTGCCTGCTGTCCCCCCTGCCTGCTGCCCCCCCCTGCCTGCTGTCCCCCCTGCCTGCTGTCCCTTGCCTGCTGTCCCCCCTGCCTGCTGTCCCCCCTGCCTGCTGTCCCCTGCCTGCTGTCCCCTGCCTGCTGTCCCCTGCCTGCTGTCCCCTGCCTGCTGCCCCCTGCCTGCTGCCTGCTGTCCCCTGCCTGCTGTCCCCTGCCTGCTGTCCCCTGCCTGCTGCCCCCTGCCTGCTGCCTGCTGTCCCCCCTGCCTGCTGTCCCCTGCCTGCTGTCCCCCCTGCCTGCTGTCCCCCCTGCCTGCTGTCCCCCCTGCCTGCTGTCCCCCCTGCCTGCTGTCCCCCCTGCCTGCTGTCCCTTGCCTGCTGTCCCCCCTGCCTGCTGTCCCCCCTGCCTGCTGTCCCCCCTGCCTGCTGTCCCCCCTGCCTGCTGTCCCCTGCCTGCTGTCCCCTGCCTGCTGTCCCCTGCCTGCTGTCCCCTGCCTGCTGCCCCCTGCCTGCTGCCTGCTGTCCCCTGCCTGCTGCCCCCTGCCTGCTGCCTGCTGTCCCCTGCCTGCTGTCCCCCCTGCCTGCTGTCCCCCCTGCCTGCTGTCCCCCCTGCCTGCTGTCCCCCCTGCCTGCTGTCCCCCCTGCCTGCTGTCCCCCCTGCCTGCTGCCCCCCCTGCCTGCTGTCCCCCCTGCCTGCTGTCCCCCCTGCCTGCTGCCCCCCCTGCCTGCTGTCCTCTGCCTGCTGTCCCCTGCCTGCTGCCCCCTGCCTGCTGCCTGCTGTCCCCTGCCTGCTGTCCCCCCTGCCTGCTGTCCCCCCTGCCTGCTGTCCCCCCTGCCTGCTGTCCCCCCTGCCTGCTGTCCCCTGCCTGCTGTCCCCTGCCTGCTGCCCCCTGCCTGCTGTCCCCCCTGCCTGCTGTCCCCCCTGCCTGCTGTCCCCCCTGCCTGCTGTCCCCCCTGCCTGCTGTCCCCTGCCTGCTGTCCCCCCTGCCTGCTGTCCCCCCTGCCTGCTGTCCCCTGCCTGCTGTCCCCCCTGCCTGCTGTCCCCTGCCTGCTGTCCCCTGCCTGCTGGCTCCAGCTACTACTCAGGCTGGTGATGCAGCATTGTTATTATGGCTGAGGTGGAACATTCACTTCTGACTGGTAGCTTGAGGCAGTGACTAAGTGCTAACTGCTGTCGGTCGTGTTCCTGGTCTCTGGGGATGCTGGACCATCTGGGTTTGTATGCATAGTATGTGGGTGTATGTACAGTAGGTGTGTGTGGCCTCGTGTTGGATGCGGACTGTAGGAGTGCTGTCCAGCTGGCAGCCTTGTCAAGGCGGGACCCACAGTGTCTTTATCAGAGCTTTCTGTTGCCCCTGGCAGGGCCTTCACGGGGCCCTGCTCCCCCGTCTCCTACCCCTCCCGCTGGGCCTGGCCAACCCTGGCTTAGAGGGGAGACCGATCCCACCCTGGTTCTCTTACATTTACATTTAGTCATTTAGCAGACGCTCTTATCCAGAGCGACTTACAGTAAGTACAGGGACATTCTCCCCGAGGCAAGTAGGGTGAAGTGCCTTGCCCAAGGACACAAGGTCATTTGGCACGGCCGGGAATCGAACTGGCAACCTTCTGATTACTAGCCCGCTTCCCTCACCGCTCAGCCACCTGACTCCTCTTCACCATGGTGGAGGTTGGGGTGGACAGCATTGAGCTAGTGAGAAGCTCCAGATCTCCTCCTCCATGCTCCTCTCTCTGCTGTCGCTCAGCTGGGGGTGTGGGGCCGGGGCGGAGGGGGGGGGGGGGTGATGATGAGGGGGGACTCGGACACCTGCATGCCGCTGGCCTCACCAACACCCCCTTTTACTGTTTTCAGACTTCCAGACTTGATTGCGTTACTTGGCTCGGATGTTGCAGCAACATTGGATCCTGCATTTTTGTCGAAATATTAATGTTGCTGTTGGGGTGGGGGTGGAGGGGGGGGGGGGGGTGTCACTGAGGAGATACTGTGCAGACTGCAGTCGCTGTCCATGTGTTTCACATCGAACTACGAATCATGTATCCAAAATTAAATTGGGAGTGGAATTATTAATAGAAATGTGAGAAATGGCTAGAAAGAACGACTTGTTCTCCACAACCGTTAGTTTACAGCTGGTCATTATCTTCCCAGAGTACAAGACATTGCTTCCTTGGCCCTGGATCAGTGGATGTAAACCCTGGCATGCCCATTGACCACAATAGTGTGTGTTGATGCGCTAAAGGGTTTTATGAGATGTTGCGGTGGTGTGACAGGGTATATGCGTGACCTGCTGATGTCCTAGCCAATATGCTGAGTGTGTGTGTGTGTGTGTGTGTGGGGATCGCATGTGTACGTGCATACGTGCATGTGTCTGTGTTTTTCCGGACCTTTCTTCACATACCCATGCATGTCTGTGTCTATACAAGGCCTGTGTACTGCCTGTGCAGTCAGCGTAACCTCCACGACCTCTTGCCCCCTGCAGCCTAAGATCCTGCGTCCGGTGCTGCTCCCGGGGGAAGAGTTTGTGTCGGAGGGGCTGCGGGTGGTCCTGGACGCCGATGGACGCGAGGAGGCCACAGGGGGGCTCCTGGGGGGGCCTCACATCCTCCCGGCAGAGGGAGCCCTCTTCCTCACGACCTACCGCATCATCTTCAAGGGCGCCCCCCACGACCCGCTGGGTAGGCTTTCTGCTCTCCGCATCGCCGGCATCACTATCACTATTATCACCTGTGGAAGTCTCTAGAAATGGCCGGAGGTTGATCATGCGTCCTTCAGCTGTGAAATCCTGCCTGGAGTATGAACCTCCAAGCTGGAGGTTGGGAGGGTTGGTTGAGTGTTGTTGCATGGATGGGTGGGGGGGGGGGGGGGGGGGGGGGGGTGAGGGTGAGGTCTTGTGTCTCTGTGGGTGTGAGGGGTGAGGTGTGGGGGGGTGTATCTCTGTGGGGGTGAGGTGAAGTGTTGTATCTCGATGGGGTGTGAGGTGTTGGGTCTCTGTGGGGGTGAGGTGTGAGGGTGAGTTGAGATGCTGGGTCTCTGTGAGGTGTGAGGTCTAAGGTGTGTCTCTGTGTGAGCAGTGGGGGAGCAGGTGGTCATCAGGAGCTTCCCAGTGTCCACCCTGACCAAGGACAAGAAGATCAGCATCCAGAACCTTCTGCAGCAGCACATGCAGGAGGGGCTGCAGCTCCGCTCAGCCACCTTCCAGGTACACCACCACCACTAATGCTGCTAATGGGGGTTCAATCCTAATCGTAAGGATTTTAAGGATGATTATCCCTTGGGGCGGCATGTTTGATTTTTCCTGAACTTTATTAGTACATTCATGGAGTAAAATTTCAAAGTCAGGCTCGCTGCGTGAGGGGTTCTTCTGTAATGGACTCTACACTGTGACAGGCAGAATGTTCAAGGAGAGCCCATATATTCCTGTGGAAGTTGTGGCATTTGGGAGGAAGCTGGATGTATTTGTTCCAGATTCCCAACCTACATTCGCCTTGATATTATTAAATTCTTTGGAAGTAACCTTGTGTAATGTTATGTTGAGTTAAGAGTTAAGGAAGAACCCCCCCCAAAAAAATAGATGTATGCGACCACATGGTTTTGGTCTTTCACAATTCATGAAGTGTTGTAAAGTTTTTATGGTTCATTCCTATCTTTTTAGTAACAGGGACAATAAAAAGCTGTGTTTGCAGAGGGGGGGTCAGTTGGCTTGCCTGTGTGTGTGTGTGTTTTCATGTGTGAGTTGTGCGTTAGCCCTGGCCAGAGTGTGTGTCTGGGCTCCATTATCAGACCACTGAGACATGCAGTCCACAGGGGATCCATGAGGGGGGTCAGATGTGTGCTCAGGGAGGAACAAGTGTGTGTGTGGGGGGGGGGGGTGTCAGAGGGAGGATGAGATCCAGTCAAGGCCCCAGCCTCACCCATGGAAGATGTTCTGTGAGAAATATGCGAATTCTTCCATTCCGTACATTCTGTTTCGGACACTAAAGCACTTGCTAAAATCGCTGTTTGCTGCACATGTTTTTTGGCTTTAGAGGAGTCCATTACAGCAGACCTTCTCATTCATGGTTGTAATATTTTCAGCTGTTCCATGATGGGTCTGGGATGTGAGCTGTTAGTGATGGTTGCTCCACCTCCCTCATTCCCCCCCCCCCCCCCCCCCCCGTAGCTGATCAAGGTGGCGTTCGATGAGGAGGTGAGCTCCGAGATGGTGGAGATCTTCAGGAAGCACCTCCAGAGAATCCGTTACCCGCAATCCATCTTCAGCGTGTTTGCCTTCGCGGCCGGTCAGACAGCCCCCCAACTGATCCTCCCCAAACAGAAAGAGAGGAACACAGGCTTCAGGTCAGCCCTGCCTCTACCTCCACCCTCTACCTCCACTCTCTACCTCCACCCTCTACCTCCACTCTCTACCTCTACTCTCTACATCCACCCTCTACCTCCAGTCTCTACCTCTACCCTCCACCCTCTACCTCCACACTCTACCTCCAATCTCTACCTCCACCCTCTACCTCCACCCTCTACCTCCACTCTCTACCTTTACCTCTACCTCCACCCTCATTGAGTCCTGAACCATACACCTGCTGCAGTTCACCTTCACACAGTGCGTGGTTCGCGAGATAATCGAGCCACAGAGATATATACACACACACACACACACAGATTCCTGTAATCATAGTTGGATGATGATAACGATATCTCATGAACTGTTCCTGCCGTCAATCGCACACCTCAGCGGTGGGTTCCCCTGTTTGGAAATGTTGGACAATCCTCTGATCTCATCAAGGATGTGATGAATGATCTTCAGATCCTCTCCTGTGCTCCTCTTCCTCCCCCCCCCCCCCCCCCCCAGGACGCTGTCCAAAACCATTGTGAAAGGAGCCAAGAAAGCCGGGAAGATCACCATGGGGCGTGGCGGCCAGACAACTCTGAAGAAGAACGACCGGGGCAGCCGTATGACCTGGCACGAGGATGACGACATCTCAGGTGAGGAGGAGGGGGAGGGAGGGGGGAGGGGGGGGGGAGGAAGGGGGGAGGAGGAGTTGGCGTAGGGAGAAGGACGGTGTAAGTTGAGGAGGAGGAGAGGTGATTACCAAACAGAGATAGGCTGTTGGACTAGTTCCACACCAGATGTGTCTTATCTAAAAGCGGTCTGTGTGCGTATGTGTGTGTGCGCGTGCGTGTGTGCGTGCGTGCTGCAGTCTCAGACGAGGGCGAGCCGCCCCCCAGCAGCACTCTGAGGGCGTCTGAGAAGTCCACCATGGAGCAGCTGGTGGAGCGGGCCTGTTTCCGGGACTACCAGCGTCTGGGTCTGGGCACCATCACCGCCAGCTCGTCTCGCTCCAAGACTGGAGAGCAGTTCAGAGTCACGGCTGTCAACAGGCTTTACTCTCTCTGCCGCAGGTCAGCTTTACACACACACACACACAGGGCCAGTCCAGATAGTAGAGGGCAGAAGCCAGTGGGTCTATCTGTTGTTTTCACGGTGTCAAGGGCCATTGATGGAGTGGTTGTTTTTATCCCAGACCACACACTGACCCATGCAGTTAAGATATGAAACATTGCTGTATGAGACTACCTCAATAGCTGCTGACTGTGTGTGTGTGTGTGTGTGTGTGTGTGTGTGTGTGTGTGTGTGTGTGTGTGTGTGTGTGTGTTCCACAGCTACCCCGGGCTCCTGGTGGTTCCTCAGTCTGTGCAGGACAGCAGTCTTCACAAGGTGGCTCGCTGCTACAGACACAACCGTCTTCCTGTCGTGTGCTGGAAGCACCCCCGCACCAAGGCTGTGCTGCTGCGCTCCGGAGGGTTCCACGGCAAGAGCGTGGTGGGACTCTTCAAGTCCCAGAACCCCTCCTCCACAGGTGGGCCCGCACACACACACACACACTCTTGCACATACACACACACTCTCTCTCTATCTCTCTCTCTCTTTCTCTCTCTCTCACACACACACACAGACACACACCCTCTCTCTCACTCACAACCAGGAAATTGCTGATTTTCCCCTGGACTACAGCCCCAGGGGTTGTGTCTGGGTGGACCTAGGTATCTGTGTGTGCTGGTGTGTGTGTGTGTGTGGTGACGGCCCTGCTCTCTGCCCGTAGCTCCTGCCTCGTCCTCCGAGTCCTCCAGCAGTCTGGAGCAGGAGAAGTACCTGCAGGCGATCCTCAGCTCCATCCCCATCTACTTCAAACTCAACGGCAGCAACACCTTGACCAACCGCTCGCTTATCGGCATGTCGCCAGGTGAACCTCTCCCTCTGCCTCCTCTCCACTCTTCCTCTTCTCTCTCCTCCTCTCTTCTCCAGACTCAACACTGCTGTTGTTTTCGTCTCTCGTTCCTGTTTTGTCCTGGGGTTATGGGCTGTTTTGCCGCTGCTTATCGCCCGGGGTCTTCCTCTCCCGTGTGACCTGGGTTATTTCTGGGCTCCGTGGTGGCGAGGGAAGGAACTGAGGCACAATGTTGGGTTGCGTAAGAGGAACAGGACACCGTGGGGTCACCCCCTCCGTCCGTAACCCCTGCGGACCGGACCCACCGTGCCAGGCTAGGGGGACCGCGCACACTGACTGTTTCACACACGCACGCACGCACACTGTCGCACTCGCACCGTCAGCGACAAACGGTTCCCCTTATATCGGCGTAGACTATTTGTCTCTGGGAACTGGGTCAGAAGAGAGCACAGCATCGACAGAGAACACATCCATCTCTGTGTCGAGATTCAAGCCCATCTCAGATGATGGGAGTCTCTGGAGGGGCTCAGGTTTACTTCCCATCATGTGACCAGGAATCACAGATTTGGGACTTCTTTGTCTGAGTCAGAATGGAACACTGCTATCAGAGATCTGTTCCCGTTCCTGCCCCCGGTCTAGATAGTGTAAACTTTTGTTTTCTCGATTACCCCCCCCCCCCACATACACACACACACACACATTCTGTGTGTGCTATGACGGACTCTGTGAAGGTGTCTGTCCTCAGTGGGCGATGGGGGAGATGCTAACTTTAGCATTAGTCCCACAGAGTCTATCTCCTCACTCTGAACTTAGTATAATCATAAGTGTGTGTGTGTGTGTGTGTGTGTGTGTGTATATGTGCACGCTATAGGCAGTGAAAGGAGGACATCCAGAATGCCAAAGATGGCTCCAGTCCATTTGGACATGCCCTTCTCCAATAGCTTTGCCAGAGGAGGTGAGTCTGTCTTTCTGTGTGTGTGTGTGTGCGCGTGTGTGTGTGAGTGTCGCTGAACCAATATGTTACTATCTACAAAGACACACCAGAGATTCTGAAGAGAATAGTTGCTGATATCAGGTTGCTGTCATTGAAGGGCGGGGTCCATGACTTCAAGCAGGCTTTACAAGCAGGCTAGACTACCTGGGCCAGCTGTACCAAGTCCCATGCTCATGTAGCATAAGCCCTAAATTGTTACCACTGTTTCTCCAACCTTCTGGAAAGCGTGTCGTTTCTCACTCTGGGACCATCTGGACTAGGCACAGTTTTGAAAAGCCTAAGCATGTGCTTTGGTTTGGAGTAGGTTACGCTCAACAACCACTTGATTTAGCTGGCAATATATTTCAGCTACAGCAAGGAATGGAAGGAACCACAGTGAATTTAGGTCAAGTGCAACCACCTCCCTCCTTTATCACAGGCTTGCAACAGCAGTGGTAGATGACTGACAGGACAATGTGCTGACTCGTTTGTTTTTGAAGACACCGATTTTTGCCTGAATGTTGCTGATCAGGCACATCTAGAAAGACTGAAACACGCGTTCCAGGAACTGAGCGTTTTTATTTCCCATGCTTCCGTTTTCTTCCTTGACACCCCAACCTGAACAATCAAACAGCATTGCATGTTGACCCTCATTCAGTCGATTGCTCCATTCATAAGTTCATGTCTCTCTCACTATCATGGCATCTGAGGTGTAGACTCTATCTCTACCGTGTTTACTGGGGTGGTGGTCTATGACGTGTGTGTGTGTGTGTCTCGTATGGTCATACAGTCTCAGGGTGGAGTGTGTATCACCTGCTATGTATGTCCATCTGATTGTTGTTATCTTTCTGTACCCTCCCTCTCCTCTCCTCTCCTCTCGTCTGCCCTCGTACTCACAACCCACCAGTGCTTGGGTACAGGGATAAACTATTCACTCACTCAAACCAAAAACCTGCCCCTAAGGGAAGAATCCACAATCAAGGTATAGTGTATCTCTGCTCTTCTCTGGTGTACACCCCACCTTCCACCCCACAACCCTTTCTGAGGCCCCTGGTCTCCTTGATCTACTCCTGCTCATTACTTCATACTAACCCATCCTCCAAACCCTGTCCCTTGTTTAACGTCAGTGTTTGTGACCCTCTCAGAGCCCTGTGGCCTCCTTCCCCTCTCTTTCCAGAAACAGGAGAAGTAACTGTGGTGAAGAATAGAACCTGTCACAACCCTTAGTGGGCTCTGGGGCCAGTCTGTGGTTTAAACAGGGAAGCTGTGGGTTTCTGGTTAAGGCTCACCCTGAGTCACTGGCTACACTGTGGTCTGTCTTGTGACTGCAGTCTAGCTCTCAGTCCTACCATGCGCTAGAATTAGACCTCAGATAGGTACAGTTGGGCGAGCACTAGTACTAGGTTAGGGAAGGAAGGGTTAGTAACTAGTATGTTGGCTGGAAGATAGAGGAGAGTTAGTACGCTGTTGTTTGATTCTGTGTGGTTGGGCAGGATTTCGACTTTTCAATTGAAAAGCATAGATTGTATCCGTTTAGATCTTAAGGTGTACTTTTTGATCCTTTCGGGTTAGTGAATAGATCTTTATCCTTGTCATGGTCATGTTGCTGTGTGTCATTTTGTTTTTAACCATCGATCATTCTCTGTGGCAACTGTAAGCTGTGTCATTCTTGTTGTGATGTTAAGCTCTGAATGGTTGCAGGTGTCTGTGATCCTGTGATGCTAACTGTGTGTGTGTGTGTGTGTGTGTGTGCGTATGCGTGCATGCTTGTGTTTCTGGTGTGTGTGTCTGTGTGTGTGTGTGTGTGTGTGTGTGTGTGTGTGTGTGTGTCCCAGGCGTGTGGGCCAGCCTGCGCTCCAGCAGCAGGTTCAGCCAGCACACGTCAGCAGCAGAGGTGGGGGCCAGGCTGGCAGGGAAGGATCTGGCGCCCCCCGCAGGCAGCGACAGCCTGCAGGCCCAGCTGCTCAAACAGCAGGCTGCCTTCTACATCTTTGGAGAAAAGTCCCACCTCAGGGTAGGCTTGGGTCCTGCTGTAACTCCCTGTGAAGGCTGCTATGGGTACAGCCGTCTCTGCGTCTTCACGATTTCGTACACTAACTGATTGAAGGATGCAGCTATTTGATGCAGTGTGTGGCTGACTGGTGTGAGATTTTTCTCTTGTGGCTGTGTGTTTTTGGAAGAAGTGTAGAAGTCAGGTCAGCTGTTTTTTCCAACTGACTGTAAATTTTCTAACTGATAAGGAGCACTTGATTGCCTTTTATCCAATTCTGATTTATAAGCCCAGTCCCTTGTCTCAGATAATATTACGGTTGGACAAGCGCTGGGACTTTCTGCTCCTTCTCCTCCCTGGTATCATGGTGCACTGTGCCTGTGTGTGTTGAATATGAAATTGATATTCTTTACTTTGGCTAAATTCGGTTATAAATAACCGTTAGAATGCTGGAGTTGCCAGCTGCGTGGACGGAGGCCATTGGCCGATGGCCACACTTCCAGAAACATGTTCTCTCACATTAGCCTCGCTGTCCTTGTCTGATATTGTCTTATTTTCACCTTTTGGTCTATGTAGTCTGAGGACAGACTCAATATCATATCGATGTTTGACAGGGGGACAGGATACGTTTGGGCATTTTATTCAGTGCTCTTACATGTGGCAGTAGCCAGTTCTGTTTTGAAACTGGAATCCCCGCTCTTCTTGGGTTCGTAAGAATAGTACGAATCTACGGTTGTGTCTGTGTTTTGACAGTTCCTTGTGTCGCAGGGCTTCAAACTGGACTCTTCTCTGAACTGTGAGCTGGTGCCCGTGGACTTTGCCGACACGCGGCAGGTGAAAGCCTCCTTTAAGAAGCTGTTGAGAGCCTGTGAACCCAGCGCCACATCGACCGACGCAGAAGACTCCTTCCTCAAAGCCCTGGAGGATTCGGAGTGGATCCTGCAGGTGAGCACACACACACACGCACGCACACACACACACACACACACACACACACACATACACACACACACACACACACACACACACGCACGCTGATGTATACTCAAGCGGTCACCATTCCCCGGCATCACCCAGCAGCCTTCAGGATGTCAGTCCCGTGTTCTGTGAGAAAGAGGCAGCTCTGTGCTCCCCATGGTCTCGCTCTGTGACTTTGACCCCCCTGGTGTATTCTCTCCATAGAGAGCTTTCCCAAGGGAAACGCGGACACATGCACACACACTGGTGAGGGAGCGTGGCTGGCTCTCGTCCTGCGAGCTGATCCCATGCAGCCCCTGTCTTTACACTTTTCACGCATAGCAGCAGCTCCGTCTGAGGAGGGTCCCGGGGGGGGGTCCCTCCATGGCACCATGTAATCCTCTGCAGAACTCCACTGATTGTAGACCAAAAATAGCAGTAGGGTTAGAATGAGACTGACCGCGTGCGTGTGTGTTTGTATGCGTGCGCGCGCGTGCGTGTGTTCCCCAGATCCACAAGCTGCTGCAGCTGGTTCAGATCCTGGTGGAGCTGCTGGACAGCGGCTCGTCCGTCCTGCTCAGCCTGGAGGACGGCTGGGACATCACCACGCAGGTAGGACACCTCACACACACACACACACACACAGCCCACACCCACACTCACACCTCACTCACACCACACACGCACACACCACAGACCGCGCACAAAAGAGGGACTGAAATTGTCGATCGGTACGGTACCTTCACTGTTCTGGAAGTGAATCATTCCATCAGGATCAGACTCGTAGCGACACCGTTTTGCCAGCTGTGGAACAGGCCTTCTCTTCCAGGCCATTCGCTGTAATCAGCATTTTGTCTCATAGTTGCTCCGTGAGCCACTATGTGAGCTCATGTTTTCCACGGCGTTATTGGGCAAGGCAGAGCGAGCATGCATGTCCTACAAACGTGTTTACTGGTGCTGTACAGCGTGGAGCTGCTGTGGTAAAGCCTGCCAGGCACGTGTCCAGCCCAGCGCGTCCTCCTTACTGGCCCCCGAAAAAAAACACACACCCTCAGGAGACAGGCCCCCCCCCCCCCCCCAAACCCCCTCTGCACTTTTATTTTGTCAAATTCAATTTTGCGTGAAAGTAGGCTGCGGGCCGTGTTTCTGGCCTCCTGTCTGAGCTGGCTGCATGTGTATCCTCTCCTTCCTTCTTTCATCCTCTCCCATCCGCCCTCGGGGAACGAGGAGCTCAGGTCTGGACCGGGCCATGCAGAGGAAATGGAGGAAGAGAGAAAGCTCCTGGAGGTTTTCTTTAGCCAAACATCTCTCTGGCCATAGGTGGTGGGGGGGAGGGGGGGTGTTGGGCTCCATTTCCACACGTGGAGCCTCCTCTCCCGAGGGCCAGGGAGCCAGGGGGCCAGGGAGCCAGGGCCAGGGAGCCAGGGCCAGGGAGCCAGGGCCAGGGAGCCAGGGCCAGGGAGCCAGGGCCAGGGAGCCAGGGCCAGGGAGCCAGGCCAAGCAGAGAGGCCACGGACAATGTGCTCACGGCGGTGCATGTAGGAGATCTAGGGTGGAGGGAGAGAGAGGGGGCGGGGGGGGGGGGGGGGGGGGGGGGGGGGCGTGGCCACAGACTCAAACCTGCCCCTCGTTCACCTGCTCACCCAGCTGACCTCAAGGTGTTGGCCCGTCGTCACACAGTCCTGAGAGTTTAAGGGGCCGTTTCGACTTTTATCCCCCTTCTCTCCGTCCATTTGCACTGATGTTATGTTACATTGTTTCTCTCTCTCTCTCTGTCTGCCTCTCACACACCATCTCTGTCTCTTCCTCTCCCGTCTTCTCTCTCCGCCTCTCTCCATTTCTCTCTCTCGTCTCGTCTTTCTCTCTCAACCTCTCTGTCTCTCCCTCCCTCCAGGTGGTGTCCCTGGTGCAGCTGCTGAGCGACCCGTTCTACAGGACCCTGGAGGGCTTCCAGGTGCTGCTGGAGAAGGACTGGCTCTCCTTTGGCCACAAGTTCAGCCAGCGCAGCAACCTCACCCCCTGCAGCCAGGGCAGCGGCTTCACCCCCATCTTCCTCCAGTTCCTGGACTGCGTGCACCAGGCAAGACACACCCCCTCTCACCTACCACCCGCCCCTCACGCACGCACACACACACCCTTCTCACACACACACACATACACACACACCCCACTGCTGTTTCCCCTCCCACCCCCGGTTCATGAGCTCATCACATTCCTGCAGGAGACAGGGAGGAGAAGAGAAGAGAAGAGGAATAGAGAGAGAGAGAGAAGGAGAAAGAGAGAGATTCAGCTGTTACACTCTACACACTTGGTTTAGTTCTGTACAACCGCAATCCCCACATCGGATAAGTAATTCAGACAGAGTGGTACGCAGGGGAGCAGTGTAGTGGAGGCTGCTGTCCAGATGGTCTGTGAACCCTGTGGTCAAGTGCCGGAGCTGTCCACGCTCGCTAGCGGGTTTCGCCACCACCCCCCAACCCCCCCCTCCACATTTCTCCGCCTGTTGTGTAAAAAATTGCAGTTGTGGGGATTAGAGCTCTCAGAAAGCTGGGGGGGGGGGAGTTGAAGACCCGGGGAGCTGGGTCCAGGCTGCAGGGCTAACTTTAGAGAACGCTGTGTTTTCCACGTCCCCGTGGGTCCCACTCCCATGCACTTACATCAACACATAGTTTGTGCGTTTCTTTCTCTTTTGAAAGCGGGCTCCGGCTGCCAAGCCGACACGGCTCCTGGCTGGGCCCCGAGGCTCCTGGCTGGGCCCCGAGGCTCCTGGCTGGGCCCCGAGGCTCCTGGCTGGGCCCCGAGGCTCCTGGCTGGGGCCCGAGGCTCCTGGCTGGGGCCCAGGGCTCCTGGCTGCGGCCCGCGGCCCCAAAGTGCCTCCAACAGGGGGAGAGGGAACCGGACGGCTCCCAAAATAGAAGTGCCTCATCCTAGAAACAGCTGTTGTTTTCGCCAGTAGGCCCAGGTGGCCTGAGATAGGAACAGAGAACCAAGGGCCTCTGAGCTGGGCCACTCCCCTGGATACTGGACGACTGGCTCCTCACAGCCTGTGTCTGGGAATGATGATGTCACTGACCCCTGGTCCGGCCTGGCGCGTTCCTGATGTGGGTAATGAGGAGTGTGTGTGCAAGCCAGGGCCATCTGTAGTCACAACAGAGGGCCAGGGCTGTGCACCGCGCCTCCTGAATGACCCTCTCCTCTCCTCGCAGGTCTTGGAGCAGCATCCCATGGAGTTTGAGTTTAATCAGCACTATCTGAAGTTCCTGGCCTACCACCACATCTCCAACCGCTTCAAGAACTTCCTCCTGGACTCGGACTACGAGCGCCTGGAGCACGGTCAGTACACCTGGCAGCCTGCAGGACAGTGCTGACCCGGGGGGGATTTGCACCGTGGGCCGAACTGTACCATCAAGCCCCTGGGTTCAGGAACGGTGTGGCTTTCGGCTCAAATGAGTCTAAATTCACAGCCTAGCACCAAGGACATCCCATTCGGAGTGTCAGCCTGGTGGATGTTATCTGCGGAGGTTCTCCAGTGGACCTCTTCCACAGCACCTGAGCCCTCTCCCTTATCTGCCATCAGGGCGCTCTGCCACCTGATAGTGGGAGAGGTGCGTGTCCCTGAAGCTAAACAGTCTCCCCTTTGTCTCTCCCTTCCAATAGGCACATTGTTTGAGGACAAGGGAGACAAGCAGGCCAGGAGAGGCGTCTGTATCTGGGAGTGCATCAGCCGCATGCACCGGAGGATCCCTGTCTTCTTCAACTACCTGTACAACCCCTCCGATGTGTCCGTGAGTCTCTCTGTGTGTGTGTGTGTGTGTGTACACTCGCACTCTTGCTCGCTCCATAACGGAGCGCTTTTGAGTGCGTGTCCTCGTTCCTAGGGTGTGTTGTAACTCCCCAGGCACATAGCAGCCATCTCTGCTCCATCTCCTTCCAGCTCCCAGGCCCCCCCCCCCCCCCCCCCCCCCCTGAGCAGGGCTGGGCTCCTCATGTCAGCCTCTTCTCCAGTGCACTTCCACTAGAGCTGGCCCACGCTGGCCAAACTGAGTCCACATTCCGGGCCCTTTCAGGAGCAGCCAGTCAGAACTCAGAACCTCATACTTCCTTCCCCAGACGGTGTCAACGCTGATTCATAGCCTGCCACTCTTGCACAAGGCTCTTGTGTTGACTCCCAGTTTCCCGCTGGTGAACGAGGCTCCACGGTTTGTTGTTGATGTTTGTCGGAACGCTCCGGAACATCCAGCCTGAACTCTGGAGCGGGTTCCTTATCAGGCAGAACGAGGTCACCGAGGACCCGGCTGTCCTATCGCCTGACTAAGAAGCTCGGCGTTGCTCGTGACGCACTTGTTTACGGCGAGGAGGGAAGCCGTGGGCGGTTTTAGTGTTGGTGTTTACCTCTGCTTTCGGATGGGGGGGGGGGGGGGGGGGGTTAATAGTGGGGGTTGATAGGGGGGTGTTGTGGGCGTTTATGAGAACTGTTAATCACCGCCCCCGCGGCCATGGATCAGGCCTGTGCCCATGTCTCCCAGGCCGGTGTAAATCATGCGGAGCAGGGGGAGCAACAGGCGGCCCTGTTAGCTTGCCCCGGGTCCCAGGCCCTGGCGGCTGGGCTGTGATTAAGTGTTCGGGGAAGTGTTAGGTCCGGTGGGCCGCATTCTTTCCCACTGGCTCCCGCCGCACTGATGCACTCTGGGAGATTAAGGCTGATTCATATCGCCGGGGAGATGGATCACGTCTCCCACACCAGCCAGTGTGATAAGCCTGGTCTGTGTGATGGGAAAGAGATCCAGTTGTTTGGATGTGCTTTTGTTTGCTTGTACAGTACAGTAGTCTTGCTTCTTTTCCCAATATGTCTGACATCAGACCCACTTCCTGAAGACAGTGATTTACTGTTCTGGGTTCGTTTGTTGTGTTTGTCTTGTAGCCGGTGTTGAAGCCATCTATCAGCATCCCCAACCTGAGCAAGTGGGACTTCTTCACGGGCGAGACTCTGTCCACGGGGCCGTCGTACGACTGGCGCATGATGGCCATGAGGTCGGAGAGCGCGGAGGAGGCCGACACCATCGCCACCAGCCGGAGGAGGATCGTGTGGCCCTGCTACAGCAGCGTGGGCCGCGCCCAGCCCGACGCCATCACCAAACTGCTCACCGTGAGGCTCCCACTCACACACACCAGCCCACACACACACCCCAGCCCTTACACACACACACACACACACACACACCCCAGCCCTTCCACACACACACACACCCCAGCTCTTCCACACACACACACACACACACACACACCCCAGCCCTTACACACACACCCGCCCTCCCCCCCACACACACACACCCCAGCCCTTCCACACACACACACACACACACAGGCCCTTTCTCACACACACACACACACACACCCTCTCTCACACACACACACATACCAGCCCTCTCTCAGCATTCCACTCCAGATCCATCCATCCAGTGTGTTTCCTGATGATGCCTGCTTGGTGTTCCAGGACATGGAGAAGCTGGAGGTGGAGCTGGGCCAGACCCCAGAGAGGTGGCAGACCACGCTGGACAGGGTGCGAGCCAGCATCCAGGAGGACCTCCGACAGGAGGGGAACGTGAGTGTCACCGCAGAGCAGCCACCTCCTCTTCAGAGCGGATGTGTGTGTGTCCACGTCGTCTGTGTTTTCCTGGTTCCATATGTAACCTGTGTGTGTGTGTGTGTGTGCGTGCGGTGTGGTGCAGCTCCGTAAGCAGTCCGCGTCCATCTCCGGCCTGATCCCCACGTCGAGCCTGCAGGCGTTCCACCGCCGCTCCATGCTGCACCTGCCCGACAGCGCCCTGGGGGAGGACAGCAGCCCCGCCGCCGCCAACGGGGTGAACCGGCGCGCCGCCACGCTCTACAACCAGTTCACCCCCAAGAACGAGGAGAACCGGTGAGGAGGGGCGTCACACAGCGGCCCGGGCCGGCGCCGTTCGCGCCGCGGCGGAGGGTTGACATGCCTCCACGCGTGAAGTGCCTCACGTTGGCGTGTTTTCTTACCCCCAGGTCGTTTGAGGGGGTCCTGTTCAAACGGGGAGCGCTGCTGAAGGGCTGGAAGCCTCGCTGGTTTGTGTTGGACATCACCAAGCATCAGGTGAGGCCTCCGACGCTACCCTGCTACAGTCTGGTGCTCCCTTACAAGTAGCGGTGGTACCGGATAGTAAGGTGTGTGTGTGTGTGTGTGTCCAGCTGAGGTACTATGACACAGGGGAAGACACTAACTGCCGGGGCCATATAGACCTGGCGGAGGTGGAGTCGGTCCTGGTTGCCGCGCCCACCATAGCAGCGCCCAAACACATCAGTGAGAAGGCCTTCTTCGACGTGAGTGGATCTCTCCCTCGCCCCCTCTCTCTTTCTCTCCTCCGTCACAGCCTACACTCCCTCTCCCTCCCCCTCTCTGTTTCTCTCCTCCGTCACAGCCTACACTCCCTCTCCCTCCCCCTCTCTCTTTCTCTCCTCCGTCACAGCCTACACCTTCTTTTATACCTGTTCACCTCAGAAAAAAGCATCCCGAGTCCATCCATCAGGTCTAACTGTGTGTGTGTGTGTGTGTGTGTGTGTGTGTGTGTGTGTGTGTGTGTGTGTGTGTGTGTGTGTGTGTGTGTGTGTGTGTGTGTGTGTGTGTGTGTGTGTGTGTGTGTGTGTGTGTGTGTGTGTGTGTGTGTGTGTGTGTGTGTGTCGCCGCCTCTCCAGCTGAAGACCACCAAGAGAGTGTACAACTTCTGCGCGTCGGACGCCCCCAATGCCCAGCTGTGGATGGACAAGATCCAGAGCTGCATCTCCGACGCCTGATCTGACCCCGGGGCCAGAAGGGGTCAGACAACAGCAGGACCAGCGGGGGGTGACAGTAGAGACACCACGACACACCCTGCTCACCTGTGTCAGCCTGGGAGTGGCGGTATCACAAGGACCACAGTCAACTAAGTGCCTGGTAGTGGAGGGTGTGTATCCCACCCCTCCCTTTCATCTTTCTCTCTGCCTGTTGTGAGGCCGTTATGCAGGACTTCAGGCAGGCAGCAGTCTGCCAGCTTTAGGAGGTGTTTAAGAGGACGCGTGTCCGAGGCCTCTCTGGTCCCGGGGACCTTGGCACCGCTACAGGGAGTGGACACCAGGAGAGGAGACATAGGAACGCTGTCAGCTGACATCTGAGTATGTCACACTACCAAGGCGAGCTCGAGCTAGAGCTAGGAGCTAGACGTAAGCAATAGCACTGGCCATTTCAAACTGTGTTTTCAATAGACGAGTTGAGTATGACGGCGAAAACTAGAGAACTTCTCAAATATTTTTTCAATACGAGGAAAAGTTATCGCTGCTTAATGGAAAGTATGAACCACCAAAAAACTCAGAGGTTTTAAAAATGCACAATATGACGAGGCAATTTATTTGCACTTAATATATGCACTCCATATATAATTATAGATTTTCTATAACAGAGACAAACAGCAAGGCAAAAGGCATTACTCTATGATGTTGTACCTATGACTTCCTTTATCAGGACAAATTAGAAAATAAATACTTTGCACACTAAAGCTTCAAACATTTTCCTGACATGTTCTATTTAAGTAAGTGATGGGTGTTTCTCTATTTTGTTAAAACACATGAATGTTTTTGATTCATGGATAACATTTTTGTTCTTGTGATGTAAATTATTGTTTTTTTTTTATTAAAAGCTTAACTCATTTTCAGTGGTTTGCTTATTGTTTTATGTAAATACTTTTTATAAATGTATTAAACATGCTTTTTTTCTAACCTGAACTGTACTACAACCAACTTTACTGTTTTTGTATTCTTTTGTTGTCTGTGTAAGTACCTGTTGTTGTAACAGTTTCTTGTCTATGGTGAGAATGACTGTGAGCCATTGTGTTGAAAATGAAGGGGACTATACTATATTTCTCAGATTATACAGATGGGCTCCGGTTCTTTTTAAGGGCTTTTACTATAAATAAGTGGGACATTGTTTGTTTTTAAAAATATCTCTGTTCTCTCTCTCTGTTCTCTCTCTCTGTTCTATGTGCATCCTACAGTTTGAGAAAACTAAAAAGCATAAAGAGAACATCTAAAAGATTTCTGAAGCTATTTGAGAAAAATGTCTGTTACTGTATCTTTGTACCAAGTTTTGTGGTGATAGACCTACTAATTTGTTTTTTGGAAATAAATCAAGAATACTTGAAACTGTAATCAACATTTTTTGGATCATTATTATTATGAGATATATTTGAAGAGGGCATCCATTACTAAGGAGTGTAAAAGTACTTTTTTTTGTGCTATATCATAAATATACTCAACCTACTGTATACACAGAAAGACATTTCCAGAGTAGTCAAGTCGTACCCTTCCTATTTGAAACAAGCCATGCTAGTTATCTCGTTATGAAGTTCAGAGATGAGAGCATTCACGGGCACCGTGACACTCCAGTAGGGCTCAGAACTACACTGGCTCCATTGTGATGCTGCCCAGGATGTTGTTAGCTCACCACAAGATACCACATGGCAGGTTTTCACACAATGGGTCACAAGATCCAGGCAGCTAGTGAAGCCGAGCTCAGCCTAAGCTGAGGTTTCTGGTGTCATGTGAACACCTCTCACCCTTCGGAGTCCCTGTCAGTGAAAGCAGACACCGCAGCCGGCACACTGCTCATGTGGTCAGAGCCAACGCTGGAGAGGCTGGTGTGACAGACAGCCCGTGACAGAGGTAAGACCCGGGCAGAGGTACGAGACCTGGCGCCTGGCTGGCGGGACGCGAGAGACCTGCCCCTGGAGGGGCTGGGGTAGGGGCCTTTCCCCTGGGGGTAGGGTCAGTAGGCAGGCTGACAGAAGGAATCCCCAGAGTTGAGGCTGAGCCCGGGGAGACCTGGTCCTGAGCTGCTCTCTCCCAGCTGGCCAGGACTGGGAGCAGGTGCAAAACTGAGCTTGCTGACATCTGGACAGACGCCCCTCTGGCAGGTCTCTCCATATTTAGAAAGCCCCTGGAGGGGTCGGGGATTACAGCCCCCGTCTGGGAGGGGTGGGGGGGGGGGGGGGGGGGGGAGGCTGCGGAAGTGAGGATCTGGTTGGATTCTCAGGAATGGGGCAGTTGGGACCGTCTGCTCCCTGAAGAAGAATAAGTAGTTGGAGATGCATCCAGCAGGAGGGCCATCAGCCCACATATTACACAGCCTCCCTCCAGCCTCTTGGAGCTGTGTCGGCATACAGATGGATTATCTACCGTATTAGAGAATGTCTGATTGGTGTCATTAGACCCTTGTCAATGTTTCACAACCTCCCCGGGCCTGTGTTAATGCAAGGCAGCAGGGAAAAGACAAAAAGGATTTCCGATGTACCATTTAATGGGCCAAAGAGATCTTGAACAATGAGGCAGCTCATTGTTTTTTCGGCAGCTTTCCCAATACCTCGCTTGTGTTATACAATACCATGTGAAAAATGATGGTTTAGTATGACCGACCAGATGAATGTTTTCCATATTAGCTCACTGTAATTCATCCTGACTTGTTAGGAGAATAATGTCTCTAATCAAAGCAGAAATCAAGCCTGTATCTGCTGGTAATCTATCTGGTTCAATTATTTTACAGTCATTTATTACACTCCTTTATTGGTTCCAGAGTCCAAGATTGTTCTAAATATAAATTGTAAGTGTGGGTCTCAGGGCCTAAAAATACCCTTCAGATGAGTGAGATGCAGTTTACGCGTAACCAATTTGTTTTATTGGTCTTTTGTTGGTCCCAGTGATGTGTCCTCGGTTCCAGGCCACATTGGCTACGTGAGACAAAGGCATGCAGGGATGATTCACAGATCCCACTGGCCCTCTTCCTGCTCGTGCTCTGATCCTCACCACAACGGCTACTCACACAGAGCGCTCTCTCCCTTGGTACCCTCCAGCTCCGCTCTGGGGCTCTGGGGTGGATGACGACGAGGACAAGGATGAGGAGACACTTTGCGGAGGAATGCACCCGGCCCATGACTCTTAGTTCATGAGTATCACGTACTGGCGATCCATGTCCTGAATCAGTGAGGCTTAGAAATATCTCCCAGGCCCTCACCCCCTACACTGGAGGAAGACCACATCAAAGATAATTTACGGCCTTCAGGGGAGAGAGAGTTCTGGGCTGGTTTGTCCTTGGCCCACTTGCTGCCATTAGTCTGTGGCCATCCATGTACTGATGTCACGCTGCCCCTCTGGTCAGTGACCCACAGCCCTCCAGGCTGAGCCGAGGGGTCCAGTCCACCATGGTCTGCAGCCGGACATGCAGCCAGCCCTCTGGGCTTGTGACGTCGCCCTGGGAACGCATCTCGACCAGAACCCCAGCATCTGCCAGAGATTTATCTATCTACTAGCAGACCATCCTCAAGAATGTTCCCATTTCAAATCTGTTTAGAGGAGAATCTGTTGGCTGTCCGTCAATTGAGCCTGATGCGGGTATCAAGGACACACAGCATCAGGGTTGGATGAGTGGAGATATTTTTGACTCTTTTTGGAATGTCGAGGCTTGTGCAATTAAGCCATGGAGATAAAGCCTTCCATTCCCCCAGCGCTGTTTACTGAAAACAGTTTGAATCACGTCTAATAAAAAACGTGCATTTTTCTTTTTTTAACCGAGCCTTAGATATTTTGCCTGGCATGCACCCTCTGAGCTTTTTAACTGGAGAAATGTGAACATTAAATCTCTCTACAGTAAATCTAGAAGGAACAAACACCAGGTCGAAAACACTTCAAATCCTGTGTTGTTCGACGTTTTTCATGAGAACGTCATTCATTTTCGCATGCACGTGTATGTTGGTGTTTGTCCATTTTGTATCATACTGCAATGCTGGATCAGTCATCCTGTGTTTAGGAAAGAAGGGGGGATAGTTTATGGAAAATGTTGAGTCCAATAGGGACCCAACAATCAAATCTCAGATTCTATCATTGTGTAAGACAATGCCTTGCGGTATATCATTTGAATGATGGCCAACCATGCAAACAAGCAAGGCCTTAAAAGGAGACGGGCTCGACGCTTTGCAGTTTCTATCTATTGATGCGCCACATTCCGAATCGATGCG
This sequence comes from Osmerus mordax, assembly GCF_038355195.1. Taxonomy (NCBI): domain Eukaryota; kingdom Metazoa; phylum Chordata; class Actinopteri; order Osmeriformes; family Osmeridae; genus Osmerus; species Osmerus mordax. The sequence goes on from NC_090062.1 coordinate 3,494,518, forward strand.
TCAACGAGCACTTCAGTTTCAGTAGAACACAACATGGGCTGGGCTGAACTGGTGAGCAGGCTCGCCCTGTCAGACTCCAGACGCCAGCCCCAGGAGGTCTCCGGTCTTCCTGCACATCTCTGATGGATGTGTGCATGTGGGGGGACGGGGCTGGCAGCTTGCTGTGTACTGACGGTCTTGCCATAGCGTGACTCTTGGATTTCAGACCTTCCAGAGCTCTGCCTGCCGCCCTGTGTCATCACAAGACCCTCATCCCAGCACGCAGCCCAACTCCGGCCCGGATGATGGAGTCAGATAGTTTAACAAGTCCTCTACTGTTAGCGCCAGACATCAGAGATGAGACACCCCAGCCGGTGAGAAGATAAGGACACACACACACACACAGACACACACACACCATACATCCTTCCAGATGCCAGGAATACAGTGATGTTATTGTCGAGTCTATTGGTTTGTTGTGACACTCTGGGCGGGTGATAGAGTCCAGGTTCTCGCGTGCATAGAAGGCTCTACGGTTTCACCTCCTCTAAGGCCAAGTATCTTTGGTGAATACATACCCTCGGTTTACAGTTACATTAACATCGTGCCATGCAGTCTGTCTTCATAGGGTCATTTCGAAAACATAAAGCCAAGCTGTAAACGTTGAATCAGTAGAGGAGTTCATGCATTCAAAGGACACAGGGGATGAGACAGTTGGCAACAAACTACAACCAGTAATTATATGCCACCCGTTCAGACATGAAAGCAAAGATCTTTACACCGTCTGACTCGTTACCAACGAGGCTGTTAAGGCCTCCACTTTCCTCTGTATAGATCGGGGTCAAGTAGAACGGACAGAATAAGGGGCACAAAGGGGAACGGTAAGAGCCCCAGTTGTGACTAGGCCACATCTGGAGGTGCTTCTCCCAGCTGCGTCCTGGCTCCAGCACCTGGCTGATGCCCCGGTGGATCCTGCCTGGGGGAGGGAGTGGACACGGAGCCCTTGGGGAGCTCCAACATGCCTCTCCGCCGCTGTCGCCAGCGTGGCTCGTGGCACTGGCTTGGGGTCACACAGCAGGGTGGAGGGACACAGGTGTCCTGGACAGGAGAGAGCAGCCCTGGACAGGAGAGAGCAGCCCTGGACAGGAGAGAGCAGCCCTGGACAGGAGAGAGCAGCCCTGGACAGGAGAGAGCAGCCCTGGACAAGAGAGAACAGCCCTGGACAAGAGAGAACAGCCCTGGACAGGAGAGAGCAGCCCTGGACAAGAGAGAGCAGCCCTGGACAAGAGAGAGCAGCCCTGGACAGGAGAGAGCAGCCCTGGACAGGAGAGAGCAGCCCTGGACAGGAGAGAGCAGCCCTGGACAGGAGAGAGCAGCCCTGGACAGGAGAGAGCAGCCCTGGACAAGAGAGAGCAGCCCTGGACAGGAGAGAGCAGCCCTGGACAAGAGAGAGCAGCCCTGGACAAGACAGAACAGCCCTGGACAGGAGAGAGCAGCCCTGGACAAGAGAGAGCAGCCCTGGACAGGAGAGAGCAGCCCTGGACAAGAGAGAGCAGCCCTGGACAGGAGAGAACAGCCCTGGACAGGAGAGAGCAGCCCTGGACAAGAGAGAGCAGCCCTGGACAAGAGAGAACAGCCCTGGACAGGAGAGAGCAGCCCTGGACAGGAGAGAGCAGCCCTGGACAGGAGAGAGCAGCCCTGGACAGGAGAGAGCAGCCCTGGACAAGAGAGAGCAGCCCTGGACAGGAGAGAGCAGCCCTGGACAAGAGAGAGCAGCCCTGGACAAGACAGAACAGCCCTGGACAGGAGAGAGCAGCCCTGGACAAGAGAGAGCAGCCCTGGACAGGAGAGAGCAGCCCTGGACAGGAGAGAGCAGCCCTGGACAAGAGAGAGCAGCCCTGGACAGGAGAGAACAGCCCTGGACAGGAGAGAGCAGCCCTGGACAAGAGAGAGCAGCCCTGGACAGGAGAGAACAGCCCTGGACAGGAGAGAGCAGCCCTGGACAGGAGAGAGCAGCCCTGGACAGGAGAGAGCAGCCCTGGACAAGAGAGAGCAGCCCTGGACAAGAGAGAACAGCCCTGGACAGGAGAGAGCAGCCCTGGACAAGAGAGAACAGCCCTGGACAGGAGAGAGCAGCCCTGGACAGGAGAGAGCAGCCCTGGACAGGAGAGAGCAGCCCTGGACAGGAGAGAGGTCTGACTGTGGTCCACTTATCTACACTCAGCCCTCCGTCAAGTGAGGTTTCCACCACGCAGATACTTTCAGTCCTGAAAAGTATGTGGAGGTTCTTGTTATCCATGCCTACGATGCCACCTAGTGGTCATACACTGCGACAAGATCCAAACAGTTTTATTGTTACCGCCAATGTATGATTTTCAGTGTAATCACTAATCAATGTTTCCACAAATGCCCACTTAAGCAATGCTCTCGGTAGATATAACAATGGTAATCAAAAGAGTCAGATACAAATGGCATAAAACGTGGACATTTTTCCAAAGGAATACACATTTTGTATAAAAAGCATGGCAGTATTGTTAACAGTTTAAAAATACAAAGATTTGAGCACATCCCCCCCCCCCCCCCACACACAACTTTGTGACTTGTTTGAGAACATTTGTCGTTGAACCAGGGAATAGTCAATCGAACACCTGGAATGTCAAAGCGGTGGCTCCATGAGTTAATTCACAACAACAACATTGTCAGTACAGTATTAAGATGCTACAACATGTAGGCCCTATGATAAACAGTCCTGGGGTGAGTGGCATGGTCTACTCTGCATGGGGCTCCTGATGGCTCTACTGTTCCTGCGGTTCCTGGGTCTTCTTCTCCTGCCAGGACTTCTTCCTCAGTTCCAGCTCTGTGTCTGTGAACGAGGCTGGGCCCCAGTTAGTGATCAGCTGTGGGCCCTTGCTGCCTGCAGGGGTTAGAGGGGACGAACGACAAACGGAGCTCAAACTGGGCGGTCAAGAGAAACGGGTAGATTTGGACATTACGTGACTTGTACCCTCCCCGTTCCTACCTGGTTGGATGAGACGGACCAGGCCCTCATGCTTGATCACCTTGTCCTTCCAGCTCTTGGTTTTGCTCGCTGCCTGCTCCCGTTTCTTAGTGACCTCCTGCATTACAGAAACAGTCGTGAGATATCTGCGGGTCATGGTATTTACCACTAGATGGCCCAGAAATATACCGAGAAGTCAGCTTGTGTCAGTTTCTGAGAAGGGGAACTTGACTCGGGAGTTGGCTGTTAGATGGTAAACCACTTGGGGTCAGTTTTGCATTGTCGGGGTGGGGCTCAGGCAGGAACAGATAAAGAGCAATTGCTGTATTTAACAACTTCACAGCAATACAAAATAACTTTGAACCAAACATGTTTCAAAAAGAAGAAAAAAGGGTTGAAAAACTAACATAATATGCTAGCACATTTCGAGGAAAAAGTACCTAACCCTAACCTTAAAAAACGCATTGAAGAATTTGTTTATGAACAATGAAAAAAAAACCTAAAGGCATGTCAACTACACAAGCCAGTGAGACATGGTCCTCATGGTGGCAGCTGTGGTTGACAAGTCCAGGAGGGGGGTTCCCTGACCTGGTACTGGGCCAGCGCGCCCTGCCTCTCCCTCTCCAGGCTCTCCAGCTGCAGCATGGCGGCCTGCAGGGCCTGCTCCTTGGCCATCTGCTCGCTCTCCAGCTCCTGTTTCTCAGCCTGGGTCTGGGACATGACCCGCTGCTGCTGCAGGTGAATCTGCTCCAGCTCGGCCCGCTTCGCTGACTCCTCCTCCAGTAATCTAAGTGAGCGACACACACACACACACACACACACACACACACACACACACACACACACACACACACACACACACACACACACACACACACACACACACACACACACACACACACACACACACACACACACACACACACACACACACACACACACACACACACACACACACACACACACACACACACAACAAGGCATGATTATGCATGTCCAGCTTCCATGCCAGTATTGCAATGGGACTCAATGCAAGTGGGGTGTGTGCTTGGATGACTGTACTGTGTGTGTGTGTGGCAGGAGCCTGACCTAGCTTGCAGTTTGCGCATGGCCTCCTCGTCCAGCCTGGCCTGCCTCTCGTCCTCCAGGGCCTCCTCCAGGCGGGCGTACATGGCCTCCAGTTCCTTCACCCGCTGCAGGTACTGCTCCAGCTCACTGGACTTCTGAGCCATCTGCTCCTCCATCTGCTGACGTACCTGAAGGAGTGCACACACACACACACACCGATAAGAATAGAATATTTGGTATTGCTCATCTCAACCAGCGGTGACTCAAAGTGAGTCACCGCTCACTTGAGACTAGCAGCTGAGGTCGACTAACGTTTTTACCAAGATTCACCTACAGTTATCCCACGGTTGACTACTGTTATACTGAGTATTTCCAGTATGTCTGGTTAGACAAAACAGGAAGTCCTCAAATTAAACAATGAATTCAACTCAACCCAGTCTTATTTTGAAGCAAGTCTTATTTTGGCGCCGACCTTACCATCTTCTCTCTCTCCAGGTCTGTTCGGTAGCGGTCCTGCAGTTGCTCCTGGGTTTCCTTCCTTCTCTGCTCCTCCATGGCAGCTCTGGACGCCTCCCCCTCCAGTGTCTGTCAGGGACAAAGAGGAGGAGGTTGTTGGCAGCAGTGTTACACCACCTGCTAAGGAAACCCTCACTTGGTCCAACAAGGAGGCTTGAAAAGAAACTTCTTCCTGGACTTGTTTGAGGAGCTTTTTGTGTTAAACGAGAAAAATATGCCACATCATGACAAGGAGGAAGTTTTTAAGCCTTAAAAAATATTAAACTATCAGGACTCTGTATGATATAAATGTTCCTTGAAGTAGCCTACTGTTAAAACACAACTGATTTGAAATTGGAAAGTGGACAGGCAATACACCTAGGTCAAGAACAATACAAGTGTCAAGCTTTACGTTAAAGAGGTTTGAACGTTTAGGAAATACCAACCTATCATTTCTTTACGCAATCGTATCTGGACAAAAATGGATCATCTAAATTCTAGGTCATGTAGGCTAGGCAGAATTAAGAAACAAACATGCATATTTTCAGATAAAGAGGAAGTGGGTATTTTTACAGCCATATTAAAACCCACTTTAGAACTCTCTTTGGAAACCCCTTCCCAGGTGCTACTTATGACATATTTGCATCTTGAGTTTCAACTTCTGCTTCCCTGCTTTGCTTTTATCGAACACAACATCATTCTTCCTGTGTGAAAATGGTATGTGGAAGCTCAAAAGCTCAAACTACGATCATTACAAGACCAGTTACACATTATGAACATTACTTTCAATGTTATCATTTGTAAAGGGGAATTAAAGTCTTTTAAGAGGGATAAAGCGTACATTACAGAAACCACAGACCACATAACTCCTTACAACCCTTTTTGGGTGAGGTATTTCAGAGAGAAGAAGGAGAAGGAAGGATATTTTTTCCACAAGCCAGGAAAGGACCGTGGGTGGGTTCTGGGTAAGCACTGACCTTCCATTCTGTTCATTCTAACAGAAAGCAGTGAGAAGGGTGAACTTCCCTGCAAACTCATGCTATTGTCTTAACTGGTCACACTGCCACACCTCTCTAGGGCACTGTCCCAGATACGAGGGCAGGCTCTGAACAAGACTAAACTGCCTGTGTTGTCTGGATGACGTTACTTCTTACAGGTCAGTGTGAGATTCCTGAGGTCACAACAAATGTGTGATTAGACTTGTAGTTTTATCATCATTACAGGGCAAGCAAACTTTCCCCTGCAATTCCCTATCAAGTAGAGAATGGTAGAGTAGGCAACTTCAATACGACAGTACTGAATAAATCATTGGCTATGCAACCAATGAAGAACATTAGCAAGGAAACTAAAATTAGCACCTGGAAAAACAAGCTAGGGCACTAGGACATCGCCCACACCCAAACACGTCTCACACTCTCACACACACACACACACCTTACGTCAGACAATCAACATTCTTAAGCGGAGTTGTAACCCAGGACAGTTGAATGCATCCACATTTACAACTGGCAAAGCCGACACCGACTGGAATTGGCTGCGGAGCAAAAGGTCAGGGAATCAATGGGCTAAACAAACAGGCCGCAGTTTCATGGGGGAAGGGGGGGGAGGGGGGTGGAGGGAGTGGCACCCAGACGTGAGGAGGGAAGTACCTTCCTCATGGACTCCAGCTGCCTCTGTTTGCTCTCGTTGGCGGTCTGGAGCTGCCTCATCCTCTCCTCCAGCTCTTCCTGCTCCGCCTGCTGCTTCTGCCGGAGCTCCCTGCGACGGAGCCGGGCCTCGCGGTGCGGGGCGGGCAGCCCCAGCCTCAGCAGCTGGACACACGTCTGGATGGCTGGGGAGGGGAGGGAGGAGAGGGAGATGAGGAAATCAGAAGGGGGATACAGCTCTGATAAAAGGTTCCAGTTATCCTTTAGTCTACATACTGATAAGAACACAGTTGGGGAAACCCAGGGAGTGTGTAAGAAGAGGGTGTGCCATTGTCCCCACAGCAGAGATACTATGGGCCTACATAGGTGTCAGAGGACTGGAGGTGAGAGAGAGCTCTCTACCTTGGGTCCACTCTTGCTTCTTCTTCTTGTCCGACGCGCTGATCTCAAAACTTTTGTTCGAGCACTTGATTATAAAGAGGCATTTCTTCCCCTCCTTGTCTGGTAGAGACTGCAGAGAGACGCAGGCATCACACACACACACACTCAACACACACTTCCTTAGGCTGACCCCGTGAACAATGCTAAAGGAAGCTAGTGGACAAAAGGTAGGTCTAGCAGAAATTCGAACCGTCCTCGCGCTGTTGGCACGTGAGGATTGTGATATAGTAAGATTGCGCTAACAGGAAGTAGCTGCTATGTGACATTGTGGGATGCCGAATTCTCTTGCTCTCCTCTGTGGAACCACTGGATGGAAATCTCTTGTTAACAAGTGATAAGCCTCCATTGTTATAGTCAGACGGGAGTATAGATAATCCCTCACCTCCACACAACAGTTGCGGTCCAGCACAATGTCTCCCTTCTTGTCCACCATGTCCTCGCTCGTATAGTAAGAAATGTTGCTGGGTCGAAGCACAAACCAACGTTCGGTCCAGTTCTTCCTTTTATGGCCCTTCTTCAACATATAGCCCTACGAAGGAAGGCAACGTTCAGCACGATACAGGCCGCGACACATCTCCACCGTCTCCCGTGCAGATATGAACAGCGAGAGAGGTTCGTCGAGCCCAGACTCACCTGTTTGAGCACGTCCAGTATGAGCTCCTGGAAGACCTCGGAGATGCCCATGGCGCGGGTCTGGCTGGTCATCCCCTTGCTGAAGTGACCCATGCCCACCAGCTCGATCAGGTCCCACACACTCAGACAGCTGTTCTTCTTGGTCAGGACCAGCTTGTATTCCTCAAACGACTCCTCGTTCCAACTTCCTCCCATGGCGTCGGTCAACTTTCGCAAGAAGTATTCAATCTGAGGGGGTGGGGATCAGGTCGAATGAGTTTGAGTGGTTTGGTAGAATTTGAAAGGGTTATGATATTATTCCAATTCAGTATAAAATCACGTTTTTCTCTTATTCCCTAAAGGACAGGTGGGCATATTTATAGTGCTTTGTTACAATCTCTCAGTGTGAGGTTCAGCATGTAGCAGATAGTATGATCAGATACTGTACTTGTCCAGTTTCCCTGCTCTGTTGACCCATTTATGTATTTCACAAGAAAGGCAGGATGTTTTGAGGGCATGTTTGTGTCCACAGTGGAAGCTGTAGTGGTGTCTTACTTCTTCAATGACGATGACCAGAGGGTACCGGCCCTCTGACAGGAAGTTGAAGATGCACCAAACCTTGAAGGCATCATTGTTGGAGATGAGAAGGTGGTTGGTGGAGATGTTCTTCTTGAAACACAGAGTCCAGCACATCTTGTTGAACTCCTGCAGGTCAAAGTTGTTCCGGACCTACAGGAAAGTGAAAAGATTACTGTTATTTTCAGGTCACACACAAGAAAAATACCGTAGACTGGATCAGATTGGAAAATAAAACCCTTCAGTATCGGGGAGGGTACCGTGTTTACAAGTATTAAGTGGGAGGTTAACATTCTGGTGCTTTCACATGCCTTAGCTCACAGGATGTGAAGTACAAACAATGTTCTTTAGCTCTTCATTTCAATTCAAGTCAGATTCCGAGAGAGAAAGGCAAGGAAATAGCCTCCAAGTACAAATAGTGCTGAACTCAAGCAGTTTACTAATTGACATCAGTGTTGGTTATATTGCCATGGAGACTGTTGGCAGGCCTCACTGTACACCAACAGATGTGGGTTGCATCGGACAGTCTGCCAATTAGAGAGCCCAGGACAATAATCCCATTGAAGGCAGGATTGTTGTGGGGGAGAAAAACATTTCAGACATAAACACTGCCATCGCACTTGTCTGTTTCTTTACTGGTGTGAACCATCTCAGCAGTGCATTCATGACCGCTGACAAACATTTTAAAAGATGAGCACGTCTACTTAGAAGTTGCCTTTTAGCTGATTATTTATCAGACTGTGGAGCTGTCCTTGAGACCAGAACCACAGAGCTCCAGCTGTGATGATACATTTATCATCGTGTCTCGCAATTGGCATGAAAATCCACAAAAGAAACAGAAGAAGCTGATGCAAGCGAAACAGTTTTTTGACAATTTTTTTTGGCTGTTTTAGTCATCCATGCCAATAGCAGACACCAACCAGGTTATCAACCAGTGCTGTATTAAAACAATAAAAAGTTGTTTTAAAAAGGGAGGTTGAGAAGGCAGCTAATGCAGCCTGTGCGCTCACCTTGTCCAGTACGAATCTGCTGAGATAGGGCATGTAGCCCTGGGTGGACACGGGCCCCTCGTCATCATCCTTAAAGTGACTTTCCAGGGCCACAGGGTCGTGGGCGATCTTCATCACAGTACACAGGTTGTGAGACAGCACCTGCCACACACAGGTCAGTGTACAAGTCAGTAGAGCAGCTACTATTTTATGAACACAGTAGGAATCATGCTTTTTATAGAATATTATTGGCAACTATAAAAATGGTCCCACTGTACAGCAAAGCCACACACTGGTGGAAAGTATGTGTTATCATCGGATCAAGCAGTTATGCAGTTGAAACTTTGTCTTTACAGAATATAATTAGCCACTATCAGAATTCCCCCACCACTCAACCCACATGGATGGTGATGAATATGAAAGCATGTGCTTTCATCATTTCAAGCACCACTGCTCATGTGCAACCTTGTCTGTTCTTGTCAACAACATTTGTTTATAATAGAAATCTCTTCAGTCTTTGAAAAGTAGTGTGTTCTCAAAATATGTTTCAAATCTTGACAAAAACACCCATCTGGACATCTGGCCATTGAACTAACAAACAGAGTAACAATGGAGTGTTTTCACTGTATCGTAAGTGCTGAATTTGGGTTTTCCTTCAGAAGTGTTGTGCTGTGGTTGCAGGACCCCTCCACAGGCAGTCTGGTGGCAGACTGTGTCTTTATCAGGCTCTGGCACTAAGGGCCCATGACCAAACAGGAAAACAAGCCCTGCCCTCCCTTTCCAGAGACGTTCTCACAGCCAGAACATTTCTACTTCCTTTTAATTCCTCTTAGTTACATAGTCAGCATTACATGGTCAACAAAAAGGCATCGATTGTGGATCAAAAAAACGCTCTGCTGGGTGAGACTTTGAGACGATCTTCTATTATTGAACTAGCCTGAAACATTTATTGGCTTTATATCTGTTTTTTTTTGTGGCAAATGCATGAGGCATCAGTAAGCAGGTGACTGAAAGAATGAGTTCACATTTAAGATCAGTTGTCAGCACATTCTGCTGTCTAGTGCTGACTCCAGTGTCATAAATTTCACAAACTTCCCCAAAACTAGAGGAAACTAGTCTGAACAATGCCATGATACACACAATGCAGTTAACGTATTGAGATCATCACCGAACACTAGGGGAAAAAACTGTAGGCTACAGTCTGCGCTAGGTTATCTAGTTCCCTATTCACAACTGCGTCTGTTACGAGGACATTTCTCTCAATTATATTTTGGAATAAAGTTAATAACTGAATAGAGTGGTTATATGCGACCAGGGATATTTGTTTCTATCCGCTTCATGTCACGTACTGATTTAAATATCTTCATTTAACAAATGTATCTAAACAAAGTCTCATTTGCTCCGTTTCAACTAGTTGACATACCTTCAACTGAGATTTGGAAACCTTTCCACTTTGATCCACATCCAGAGCCGTGAACGCGTGCCATATTGGCTTCAAAAGTTCGTCCCTCGATCCCATTTCAGCGTCGGAGCTATCGCCGTCCTCTGAGCAAGTACAACTTCAGACAGTTCACTTACAATTAGATACCAACTGTCACGTGACCACGGTGTCACCGCTGTCTTTTTGGAAATACATACGCACGTTGCGACCTTATTTATAACCCTTCAGGATAACATACGTCTGTTAAGATCCGGCAATTATACTCATGTTAAAAAGGGTCATTATTCATAAATCACCGACATTATTGCTTAACTTAGTGTCAAAAGTTAAATAATCACAATTAAAGGACTCAAGTGAAAAAGGGAATTTATTGAAGAGAAACCGGTAACATTAAACCAAACGTTGTCAGAATATCTACATGCATAATATGCATCATTGTAATGATGTTTTCACAGTTAACAAAACTAAAACGGCTAGATGAATGCTACATGTGTAGTTAAGGACTTAAACAGCTTAAAATACTGACTTCAACAGGCATTCAATTTCTCCATCCATCATATTCAAAGTACAAATTATAATCAGACAGATAAAAACATTCCATGATTGACCTGTATCAATCGCTTCTTTCACGAATGATCAGCTCATCATGAATGAGTTTAGAAAGAACAAAGCGTACACAACTCTGTACATAATGAAAATACTGTAATAGACCTAAATGATGACGAACTAGACCAGAATTGTGTTTAAAAGAAACAGACTTCGAAATACGTATGATATATAAACTCACTGAACTTCATCACACTGAAAGACAAACCACATACATAGCAGCAGGTTTTTTTAAGGCAAGTTCACCCATTAGATTCAAAGTGCAATGGTCCAGTTTCATTACCTGTCTTCAGGTACATATCACAGGTTGTAAGGTGCAACATCACACAGTCCCAACCCCTCACACTAACTGGAAGAATCAATTAACCCCCCTCCCCCACATCATTCAACAGCATATTCCAAGTGCTCCACACTTTACGAGTGGCATGCATTTGGTCCACTGAATTTACAATTCTCAAAGTACCCATCTAGCATGAATGAACTATCATTCATGGTAAGTGTGTGTGTGTGCGTGTTCAGTCAGGTTTGCCGTCCCTTCTTCCAGGTTCTCCCAGTCTGCCCTGAGACAGCCGGTTCCCAGTCCTGGGCTCTGGGTCAGGCCCTGTCAGTAGATGGTCAGGCTAACAGAGCGGTTCATCTTCTTGCCAATGAGCCTGGAGCTCCTGCTGGTCTGCAGGGTGGAGCGGGTCAGGATCCGGTCTGTGTGCAGGATCTTCTCCTCAGCTGCCACCTTGGCCAGCTGGGCCTTCTTCAGCTCCCTGCAAGAGGACAAGCACACAACGTCAACAACCGTGGAACACTCCCAAGTCAAGAGAACGCTGCATCGCTGGAGGTAAAACCTGGCTTCACCCGCTGGCTGTCGAGGTGCATCTAATTGACAGGTAAACAACCGTACGGTAGTAAATGTATACGCACTTTTGCAGTAGTGCATTTTTGAACTTCTCGGCGTTGAGCTCGATCCGCAGCTGGTCGGCGCTCATGCGCGAGGCGGTGAGGAGGACCGGGTGCTTGGTGAGGGCCGATGCCGACGGCCTCCGCTCGGGGTCAGGGTGGATCATCAACTGCAGACCGCAAGACACCGTTAAAAACAACATCCTGAAGGGAGCCTTTCAAAACTTAGAGATCATGTAATACAATGTCTTGTATGCTCGATAGCAACTAGCCACTGGTATGTGGGGATGTCCTACCTTTAGTAAACTTAAGAACTCGTGCGAGAGCACTTGTGGAATATGTGGTAGTTTTCCTTGTCTTATGTCATGCCACCTATCCCCATTTCTTGGAAGGGATTCTGCCCCTGAGGCACTGATTAGAGTCAGTGCCAGGGCAAAAATATCCGCCTTTGTGAGGTTCCTGTAGTCCTGGAAAAACAGGTTGATTCGGTTACTAGCTTGCTTAGCCACAACAACAAAAGAACAAGATTTAAATTGGCCTTGGTCAGTATAGAATGACAGAGTGAGGAAGTGCTTTTATTTACCTCCTGCAAGACTTCATTGGCCAGATACCTGCTGTCTCCTTCTTCGACATGGGGGTTGTCTACTCTGGTCACATGTCCAAGATCCCCTGGTAATCAAGCACAAACGACTTTAGAGTCAGTCCCCAGCATCACATAGTAAAATAGTGTTTGAGATTTGAAAAGACATCACAGCTGAATGTTGCGCAAGTGACTGACCTATTTTGTAAACAACGTTCGTATTTGTTCCATCATCATCATCAAATTCATCGACGGAGACCACGATCCTCCGAGACAGGAAGATGTTGCCTGGAAAATTGAAGTCGTATTAGGACACTTTTCCCCCTAGAGAAGGATCCAATAGTTGGCTCCAACAGTAATATATTGTATATAACACAATATGTACCATACGAGGAAAGCTATTGAAACAGCAGTTACTTACTGGGCTTGATGTCCATGTGGACCAGAGAAGTGGAGTGAATGTACTTCAGCCCCTGGGCCACCTGCAGGAGCAGGTCCTTCAGGTTCAGTTCAGAGAAGAAGTGCATAGTTCTGTAGTTCTCCATGACCTCATCAGCGAGCGTTCCCCCGTTACAGTACTCGTTCTGGATCAGCATGCGGTCATCCTCTGACCAGGCAGAGTAGTACCGGACCACATGTGGGTGCTGTCCCAAGACGGCATGGGCATATACCTCCCGAAGGGCATTCTGCCTGAGAAACACAAATAATCACAGAATTTAAAATAAATAAATATCCCCACACACACACACATTTTGGGACTGGCATACAATTCAAACATCCTCTTACTCGTCTACTGATCCAGCGAGGGGCTTCTTGGAGCATTTGATGGCGTAGATGCACCCATCTAGTCTCTTCACACACTTGAAAACTGAGCCAAACTCCCCCGATCCAATCTTCTCCAGCTCGTGAAACTCTGAGGTGTATCTAGACATCATGTTGCTGTCCAGGAGAGTCATCCTCTGCACAACAAAGTTTGAAGCCGTTACAAGATGACCAAGTCTAAAAGAAAAGCATTTTCTTTGCAAATACAATGGAACGGTCGCGATTGTGATTTCGAAATGTACCTTGGATGGGGGAATGATGTCCTCCTCAAACTCTGCATCACTTACTTCCATGTCCTCGCCACAGGAGCTGAGGAGACAAAAAGACAATAGGTGTTATGTCACATGAGAAACACTAGAGGGCAAAAGGAAACACTACAAGCGCACATGGTGAGTGTGACCATGTGGCTTCGGCTGGCTGCCAACTTCTAGTCAAGCAATGGCCAACCGATTTAACGAACCTCTCAGGGGCAGGTATTTAAGTCAACTGTGGCATTATCAATAGTGCAGTTCGAATGAGTTCCACTCATCCACACAGAAATCTATAATTCACCATTTAGTCACGTGCAACAATGTTATAAGTTAGTTGGTTTGTAGGTACAAAAGTTCCAACAAAGCTATTTTTTTTTTTTTTTTTTAAGTAAGTTTAAAAAGTTCCAACAAAGTTAAGTAGGTGTAAGTTTTAAGGAATGATGATTTCACAGGTTACATTACTTTAAAAATATCCTAGTTCACTTATGGCTGTAAACCGGCATTGTTGTTCTTCCAAATAAACCGAGAGCACAACACAGTAGAATAAATTATCCGTTTAGTGAGTCAATTGCCTCAAAAAAACTCACAAGATCCCTCCTAGGGGAGTCAGGTGGCTGAGCGGTGAGGGAGTCGGACTAGTAATCCGAAGGTTGCCAGTTCGATTCCCGGTCATGCCAACTGACGTTGTGTCCTTGGGCAAGGCATTTCACCCTACTTGCCTCGGGGGAATGTCCCTGTACTTACTGTAAGTCGCTCTGGATAAGAGCGTCTGCTAAATAACTAAATGTAAATGTAGTTGTTCCACAGCCAGGCAGGATTACTTACTCATTCCAATGTGATCTCTTCCGGGTTTTCCTCTGGAGTGTTTCTGTCTGGATGAGCAGTGAGTCAGGAGTAAACGGGTTTATGTTGATCATGGGTGTATGTCTGAGTCTGCTGTCTGTGTGGGTTTTCCCCGACGAGTCCACATGGCTGAAGACGTTAACTCGGTGGACTGTAGACACGGACGCCACAGCTCTGGCCCTTGACAGCAGACTCTGAAAGACAGACAAAAAACATGACATAAGTAACTAACGCCATTTACATGATTGGACAACATGGGGATTATTCAATACAGGGGACATACACAAACAGGTCAATCGCATGTTAAAGAAAATATTCTGCAGTTGGTCAAACTCAATGTTACATGTCATTTATAACGGAGTTGTTTTAGACCAACCTTAGGTGTGTGAGGCACATCGAACAGCCTGAGTTTTCTGAAGGTTTTATGGGGTGGCGTGTCAGGACAATCAGGCAACGGTGATCTGGGGCTGGTCTTGTCTTCCCTGCTGTAAGACAACTCAGGCGGTGAGCTGTTGTAATATGCACGCACTCCTTTTCTTGGAGAAGGCGATCCCTTCATCATGTAACTCCCTGGAGATTTCAGGGGAGACAAACAACCGAAGCCTTCCTCGTCCCACAGCGCTTCGTCTTCCTCCGTTGCAGGTAGAAGTGTGCTGTTGCGAACATCTTGGTTTTCTTTGGCATTTTGACCATGCGATTGCACAGGGGAATCTAATTCATTCAGGCCCGTCTCCGTTTCAATGCTATTTGCTTCATCCTCTCCATCACTCTGAGAAAATTCCAGTCTCTGCCGAATAGGTCCCATCTTCGGTGACTTGCTGACGAACAATCGGCAACTTAAACTCATGCTCCAGTGAGTTTGCAAGCTAGCTAACCACGCGTCCTTACAGTTTACTGCCAGTGGAAAAGTTTGTTTGATATTTTAGTATCGTAACCTCCTTATTGTGCCCATGGCACGACTTTCTCAAGTTGGAAAGATTCTGCTCACAATCGCGATGCTTCCAAAACGGTATTCTTCAGATAGGTAAGCTAGCAAGTTAGCTTGCTAACATTTCACGCTTGTTGTGTCCCGTGCGTTTTCCAGTATCCAGACAGCCCACGTTGCTGTGCTCTCAGCAAGCCACTTGTTACTTCGTTAGTATGAAACGTGCTCACTTACTCCAAACAACGAATGCGTTTCAGTCGTCAACACGTATTAGATTAATTCACAAGTTGTCCGATCTAACATTTGTTTACAAATAAAGTGTTGTCAAGAAACTCTTGTTCAACCCACTGTTTCGCTTCCCGCGACCGTTGGACAAATTATTCCAGTCTTCAACCAATGGGAGAGGTCTGGTCCTGTTTGAAAAGGGGACGTTCTACACTTTGTAGGAAACCTACGTCACCACGCTACTTTCCAACCACTTCACTGAGCAAGTTACAAGGTCTGTCTTTATGTCTAATGTCTAACTTGTATCTTAACCCCTAGCTCTTTTTTTTTATTTTTCTGTCTGAATACTATCCCCTTTTATTCAAAATATTTGTGTTCATTTGTAATATATATATATATATATATATATATATATATATCTCCCCAACTGACACCTTTGATCTGAACATAACTACCCTAGTAGCCTACTGATCTGAACATAATTACCCTATAGGAGTACTGATCTGAACATAATTAATTGCCCTATAGGAGTACTGATGTGAACATAAGTAATTGCCCCTTAAAGAGCATGCACATTGAACAAAAAGGTGCTAATTTGCTTTTTTTAACCAATCAGTGTGAATCCTTTATTTAATTTAACAAATTCCAAAGTAAAATATATGTTTCATTTATATACACAAAATACAGTATTCACCAAGATAAAAAAAAAAAGTTCCTGCTGTAACTTTTCGAAATCATCTTTCAAGACTTTCAAAAGTCTTTGTGCAGATATATTAAATAACCATGTACAAAATTGAATGAATAATGATGTTGTTTCATAAGCATTAACTTCAATGTAGAACACGGTAAAATCAGTATCCAGTACTTCTGCCCATCCAGACCAGTCAAATATTCTCCACAGTAGTACGAGTAAATCTTCTAATCCCCGCGTTTCTTCTTGATGTGTCCTGGATACGATTCTGATGGCTTCTTCTAGAGTGGGCTGTTCACTGAGCTTAGAAAATTGTGAACATGATTATCAGTCAACAAAACATTCAAATGTAACAATAAGAATCTCTACATCCTAAAAAGTTTACTTAAATCCATCAGAACCAGGGTTCCTCACATTAGTGATATCCAGCAACAATGGAAAAATCTGGTTTAGGATGAAAGCAATCCTAAAGCATCCTTCATTAACATAAGAGATTGATGAGATTACTTCTGACGAAAGCAATTCAAGGAACTGATTTTCCAGTTCAACTACAAACAAGTTATTCAAACAAACAACACTAGGAACCTGTTCATCTATACAACCAATCTAAACAATGATTTAGAATGACAGTCTGACTGCATGGAATAGTGAAATAATTAGCCACTGACTCGGTTTCACAACAGTGACCAAGTGAGGGTAATATGGGACTTTCCCCACACCTCTCTCGTTCCTCTTGCTGAAGGCACACAACTAAACTGTAATATGAACTCTGCAGTTTGCAGGAAGGCAGCTCTATTGTGTACCTCTTTCAGTTCTGGTGTAATATGTAGTGTGCTGTAGCAGAGGGACCAACCCACCTGGACAGCGATTTGAGTACCGTTTGAGGCGGCTAAAAGATGCCCTAGCTCAAGCGGGGGGGGGGGGGGGGGGGGGGCATTATGTTTATTAGCAATTATTAGACACTCGCCATCTGCTATTGTGTCAGTGCAGTCATAAGCACTCTGTTGTTTATTTGGCAGATGCAGAGTGATACATGGGGTTGTGGAGGAAGAGAGGTTGTGAGCTAACCTGTTGACTTCCATTGTGTGTGAGGGGAGCCAAATGCGGAGCCAAATGCTGCTGACTAATGGCCTCTGCTTCAGTCATCTGTTCTGTGCCAGGCTCCTCCTCCTCTTCAACCGTCATACTAAAGTTCACAGGGGGGTCATCAATGGCTTCTAAGATTCTCTCCCCCCCCCCCCCCCCCCACCCCAAAGAAAAAAGATTTCTTAACAATCCTAAGGTCACTGGGCCAATGAGCCATCCCTGGTTTCAGTCCTTATAAGGAGAGGCAAGAAAAGTAGTCCACGACCAACCATGAGTCCATATTGTGTCAGGCTTTAAAGGCCATCGACAAGTGATAAGTTCACTTGTAAGTAAGTACCTTTTACAGCTTGGGTGGTTAATCATTCTTTTCTTGTACCTTTTTTGAACTCATGACTCACCTGCAGGAGATTCAAAGTAGGCCTCCCGCTCCTCCTCAATGACTTCTGCGTTTTGGTGCGCAGTGAGTTTGTGACGGGCCAGGGAGGAAATCGTCTTGTAGGACTTCCCACAGTGCTTGCAGCTGTATGGGTTGAACGGTATGTGGACCTCGTGGTGTTTGTAAAGGGTTGAGTATTCGGTGAATCGCTTGTCACAACCTGGGACCGTACACAGATACGGCTTTTCTCCTATAAGCAAAGATCGTCCATCAATCACACTGTACAAGAGTAAAACGTGCATGCGTTTTGAGTCGGAAGGGAGGTTCTGAATGTACCTGTGTGGATCCTAATGTGGCTCCTGTAGCTGCCGGTGGAGGTGAAGGAGCGTCCACAGCCTGGCTCCGCACAGGAGTACGGCCTCTCGCCGGTGTGTTTGCGAACGTGCACTTTCCTGGCGTTTGAGGCGATGAACGTTCTTCCGCACCCCTCAAACGGACACGAAAATGGCCTTTCACCTAGAGGCCGGAGAACATCACCAACACAACGTGAATAGAAGGGTTGTTTTTCCTAACCACTGCTGAATGAGGGAGAACAATGATAAAGGTTCATCCAAATGATCACTATTGAACATACTATATCAGGGATTTCGAATCCATCGAGTGTACCTGTGTGGGTCCTGACATGCGCCAGGAGTTGTCCTGACGTCCTGAATGATCTTCGACAAGTCAGTTCTTGGCAGCGGTAAGGTGTCTCCCCTGTGTGTGTCTTAAGGTGACTTTTTAAGTCATAGCCTTGTGACAGACATTTATTTTAGATACAAATTCACTTTCCAAAACAGGGAAATATTTTTACATCTAAGAAATATATATATATTATTATTTTTCTTTTTTTACCTGTACCATACTTTTTCTCACAGCCTTTGAAATGACACAGATATGGCTGGCCACTGGTGTGCATCCTTTCATGTACCTGTAGAGGCAGTACAAGAGCAAGACAAAGTTAGATGTATTGCTATACTCTATTATTCTACATTCCTTCAATGTAAAGACAGGAGTGTGTGTGTGCGCTGTAGTATAAAGTTTCCCACAGCCCTCATAATCACAGCTGAAGATTTTTCCAGATGAATGCTCTTTACTGCGATTCTGAACCCCAATCTGTCAGGGGGATATTTGTAAGTAAGATAAACTGCTGTAACAATAAATATGACATATATTACAGGATCTAAGGGCGTTCAGTACCTGCATGGGAACAGTCTCATCTTGATCGGTTTCCATAATACCCGAGTTAGTGGCAGGCTTATCAGCTTCTACCTAAAAGGGAGAAAAGATAAGAGGATGCATCTCTTACTATGTAACAATCTCATATCCAGACCACAGTTAATAATCTGTATGAACTGACAGACTAACATCCTCAGAGTAAAGGACCCATGTGAGACACCACCTTGGAAGCGTACTGTTCCAGCACACTGATGGTCTCTGGGTCGATGGTGCCATCATTGAAGTCTGACACTGTGCCATCTGCCTGGGTGGCCAGAATGGTATTGGACTGGGGCATGTGCACAGTGTGCTGAATATAGGCTGTGGTGCCATCTTCCAACTGGACAGCCTGCAGTGTATTCTGGCCATAGGTCTCTGTGACATAAGACATAATAAAGAGGACTTAACACTAATTAGCGTACCTACAAGAATGTTTCCCAGGCTATTACAATGCCTTGAATTCCATGCAGGTCCAATACAGCTTTGTCGTGTCAAACCTCTGGGGGTCTGTATGTAAGCAGTGGTGCCATCTTCCAGCTGTACAGCCTGACCGTTCTCCAGTCTCAGACCATCACTCCCGATCACATCACACAGTGGAGAACTTGTCCACTTGCTGGTCTCGTCTGACAAGAATAAAAAGAAATTAAACACGTTTTTTGAGGCCATTTCCTAGATATAGAATTCCGCATAAAACGCAGTTATGATATTAAGAATGGGGAAAGCAGACCTGTTTTTGATACATGATGTGCTGCAGATCTATCTTCCAACTGAATGAGCTGTCCATCCATGAACTTAGTATCTGAAAAGGAAACTGAACTTAATTCAATTAGACTGACCTTCCAATAATTCAATTAGACTGACCTTCCAATAATACAATACTTGATGACTCTTTGACCCTGACACAAACATTTGTGATTCATGTCCATTAGTGTTAATTTAACCACATTTTCCAGACATAAATGGTTCAGTGAAACAAACACCTTTAAAAGTGTTTGGTAAGTAGAGAGATGGTAGACTGAAATTACCTGCTGGGGTACACTGGATGTAAACTGTGGATCCATCAGCAAGAGTCACTGGCTGCAAACTCCGGTTAACTTGAGCCAATAGCATGGTAGCCCTTAATAGACAGACAACACAAGTTTGATCAAGCATCGCTAAACCAGCCATCTTGGTAGGAATCTAGCCCTTGTGTGCAGACACTTTATTATTGTACAACTAGCTAACTATAAGGGTTGACAACGATGGCAAGCCATCTACATTAGCTGGTCACAACCAAACACGTAGGTTCCACAAAGTTTAATAAAACTGCTGGAGTACTGTTGCCACTAGCCGGTGACTTTTTACGTGATTGGCACAGTAAAGGATAAATGCAACATACATACAACTAAAAGACTTTTTGAGCATTATCACTGCAAATATTCGCACACATTATCATACAAGCAGTGCGAGTCATCGGAGTTCATCACCAAATGCAGTGAAGTATGCACGTGTTTGATAGCTATTCAGCTAGCTAGCTAGGGAAATTCACATTCAGCGGGCAAAGAGCGCGGGTTCAAATCACTCAACAGTCGATAACAATATTGTGGACATCAAAGTTGTGAATGTGTGTTTAGATTACGTAATCAAATAACTGTAACCGCTCAGCACGCTATATTTCCAGATCCATGCTGGGAATGGCTGTAAGAATAAGGCACACTGGGTACAAAAAAAACAAACATTTACGAACCTCCGAAATTTCCAACAATCCCTTCGTTCGACCACTATGGGAAAGAAAACGTTCTGTGCCCTAGAATAAGAGTAACAACAACGCTTAACCCGACCTCACCTTCACGATTGGCTACCATTTCGGTCGCGTATTATCTTATGCAATACTATTTGCCCTGAATTCTTCTCATGCTGTCTATTCATGTTCACATTCAAGTTACACTGTACGTTTTATCGCAGGCCATTCCAGGTCAGTACGGACACAATATTGAATAGTCGTTTATACCCTGTTAACAGATTCAATAACAATTTACGATAACATCGTTGTTTATCGTGTGTGATCCATGTATGAATTGGCCTGTTTCAATTAACAAAATTCGTATTTGCGACGATAGGAAACTAGGCTGCCATTTTGGAACAGAAACGAGTCTCAAAGCAGGGTGGTGTGGGTAATGCAGTGCAATAATGGAACTTCAGAATATTTGTAGTACAATCACAAACCTCATGTACGCACAGAAAACGACACCTCGCAGCACAAATTCATTTTGTTCTCATTAATATATATATATATGTCAAAATCTGCTATATATATATATATTTATATATTTTGACATCGAACAAGATAATTACAGATCAATGGTATTTGTAACCCATAAGAAATAATTAAGTAAACACTCGATTGCATACATTCCAACTTAAGTTTTCTTTAATATGTTGTATATATAGATGGTTCATCCATACACCAACCAAATGCTTGAGACCCTCACGATCAAGTCCAATTGTACATGCTTCAATGAAGTATAATCCAATTGACTTTCAGTGCTCACAAACATGTCCTGTATCCAAACTGAACACCAAGGGCATTCTCTTTTTTCAGGAATCTAGAATGTTTCCATTTTAGCAGCAGAATGATGCCACCCATTTCCCACCATAACCAAATACATGTGACAATCAACCATTACAGGAGAAGTCGCTTGCAAAGTAACAAAGTTACAGCTGTTTGTGTTTTAAATAGTCTTAATTGATTTAAAAAATTTGCAGTCTGATACAGAAGGCTAGGAGACCTGAACAATATGAAAGTGCTAGTCATTAATTTACAGAGATCAGGCATCACATAGTGCTATGAAGTATCCAATATGCTACATATGAATACACTTGTTGACACCTTACAAATGCCTCTGGTTGTTTTGCAAGGCTACTTAAAAATCAAGAACCTTGGCTTGTATATACATAACAAACATGAGAATTTGTTAATGCAGAAAATAACGTAGACGACACTACTGCCAGAGGTATAATCTTATAACGGCCTTTTGGCCAAAACAGTGAAAATGATGAAACATTTAGTCCCATTATCAATTTCAAATTGTTAAGCCCCCATTATGTATTAAGTGGGAAAAAAGAGTTGCCGTCAGGGCATCCCCTCCACTTTGGATTCCACAAGACAACGTTTTTCAGAGCTTCCTATTTCTCTTGCGTCGTGCTCAAGTTCTTGGTTTGTTTTCCCAGCCATTGGTTGCATTTGGTTGCATTCCCACGTCTTCTGGTGCTATTTCCAATTTGATAGTCAGATTGAAGAGTGAGTGAGAAGAACCAGTTCTGGAACCACTACTTAAGGGAACAACACAAGCTTTTTTCACTTCACTACAATCAGTCACAGAGTAATAAAAGGGAGAAAGGGGATGATTCAATTCATTCCTGGAGCATTGCCTCCAAAATTGAAATTAGATGGCACCACTGGAACCGTGAACTTGTATCCGCCATGCTTCTCGATCATCTTGGATTCTGGAATGAGATAAAACAGTAAGGACATGCTTCCAACACAACGAGGCCAAGTAGAAGGACAGACAAAGATCCAATTGTCTCCTGCTTGTGAGATTCTTGCCGTCCCAGAAAAGGCAGGCTTGTTGTTCACCAACTTACCATGTGCTGCCCGTCTCTGGTCTGCGAGTGTGCCAATGTCATGAAGCTGTTTGCCTTGTTCCTCATCAAGTGCTTGTGTGAGTGCCTGGTACCATGCTGGGTCACGGGTCTGAATATCTGTGGAGAAAAGGAGTCCTTTACTCATCCGAACAGAAACTGTTTACTCTTAACAACAATTTAAGTAGATTTCCAGTATAGCTTCAGATGAAATCACTTTTAGGCTACTGAACGAACAGATTTTTGGAATGTGCTTCATAATGTAGCTATAATGTAAATCTTTGTCTACGTGAATCACAATACAAAAAAAGCTGAGCGATAGAGAGCATGCCTCCTTACTTTGTAGTATGGCTTTGAAGATCTGGTACTCGTCCACCAGGTTGTCTTCGTCGTCGACGGCCGTAGTGTAGCCCTCCAGCGCCGTCTCTTCAGCATCATCCTCCTCCCAATCCTCGTCATCCCCATCCTCGCCCGCATGCTTGGCCAGCATCTCCAGGTACTCCTGACCCTCCTCGTCAATGTCGTCCTCGTCGCTGCCCAGCTCCGCTGCAGGGAAATGAAAGGAGCATTGCGGATCAGCCGACAGATCCAAGCTCAATTGTCCTCGGTGGCAAGCTTGTAAAGGTCTGCTTCGTCGGACGGTTTCGATTTAACAATACATTTGTAGGTACGTTTGTACTCGGGATTCAACGTGCAAGCTCATGCCAACATAAAAAAAAGGGTTGCCTTACCGTTCTCCTCCTCATCCTCTCCGTCTTCATCGTCGTCTTCGTCCTCGTTCTCGTGTTCGGCTCGACAGGCGTAGGCCCTCTTGAGGCCATTGAAGAGCAGGATGGCTGCTGGGAGCAGCTGGCCCGCCACCTGGTTGATGGCCTGGGGTCTCTGCTCCAGGTCGATCATCGCACACAGGCCAAGCACGCACATCTTCCTATCATGGAGCCTGGTGGGAGAAATGAGATCCCAAATTCAGCTTTACCTTCAAAAATCGGTGCTTGGCTACAGAACTGGCAACCGCAAGGTTAAGGCGGCTGGAAACATTTGCGTCGAATGGCGTGTGCCCGGTGCCATCTATATAAAACCAAAATCGATGAAGTGAGTCCCAAGCCGAGCCTTCAGAGGACACTCACCCCAGGAAGCAGTCGACGTCTTTGAGCCACTGGGAGATGAAGTGGTTGGTGATGGGTTCTGTGTTGTTGGGAAAGCGCAGGTTCTCCAGGGTGTTGAGGAGCAGAGGGGGGCTGTAGTACAGAGCGGCGATGGCCACCTGCAGACACATGGTCCTCAGCTCGCTGGTCTTCACCTCCCTTGTCAGCCGCTCTAACGCAGCGGCCACAAACAAGGGGACCACCTGCAGCACACGGCACGGGACAGGAGGTTGAGGAAAGGCATTCGATTTTCCTTGCGGAAAAGCAGAGCGCAGGGACGGGCCTGGGCGACTTGAATTTCCTTTGGGATCCATAACGTGAATTTTCATTGAGGAAAAGCGACGCCTTTTACCTGATCAATTCCACGTCCTTTGCACTGCAGAATGATCACCTCCAGCAGTTTGGCTGCGTGGCATTCGGGGTCCTCACCCGGGTCACCCGTCAGGACCTGTGTGAAGAGCCCAACGATGAGGACGGCATGTGGCGGTGGGTTTCCTTACCCGTACCGTCGACCCTTACAACATGTGACAAAGTTGTAGGCATGTACCTTCTTACACATGCTGTACATAATTTCCAGATATTTGGTGTCACTCAGGAGGGTGTCTGTGTCAACGGTGACGTAGTTGTGAAGCAGAGGCATCATGTCTGAAAGAGAAAACAATGAATACAACATTTAATACAGGGTGCATGTGACAATGGGTACATACCCTGGGTTAACTCTTCACATTACTTCAGGCCTCCTCAGTCTACAGGCTTACTAAGCCTAATAGGTAAGGCACATCTAGAGATTTCCAGGTCAAACCACTGTACCTGTGAAGTAGTCAAAGCCGTCTTGCTGGAAAACCTCAAACACCAGCGGCAAGAGCTGCCACATCTGTGGGGACACTTGCTGGCATGTGAGACTGTGGGCCAGGGACAGGATCTCTTCGTAGAACTCTGGAAAGTTGTCAACACACACATTAGATAAGACTGCGTGTGTCACCATGGCCGTTAACCAGGAATGTGTGTACGAGGACACAGGAGGCTAGATTGCGGTGGGACAGGAACATCCAGACCTACCCAGGACGTGCTGCTGCAGGACTGTGCCAATCACCTGCAGGCAGATACCCTCCAGCTGCTGAGTGATCTGAAACAATTAGAACACTGTTTACACAACCTCATATTAACCGTACACAGATACACTGTAGTCTCTGGAACATGAACATGTATTTGAATATTATTGAAGTGTAATACGTGTAAACATTCGTTCTTTGAACAGAGATTAGACATTAACCAAAAAACAAGACCCACAAAACAAGTTCTTTAAACTCAAAACTCAGTTGAGGAAAATTAGAAGCACACTTCAACATGGCTAAATATTGCCCAACTCATGACTACATCGCCAAAACTTGCTGGCCGATTCCAGGCATCAGCTCTCCTACAGTTCGGCGAACACCCAGGCAGAATGCCACGGTGCTATTTCTAGAGCCTGCCTCGTTTCTAGATGCTGCCTCAGCCTGTGAGGCACTCTGAAGAGAGCCAGAGAACAGTGTGTGTGTGTTCCCTGGAGCTGGTGGGCGGCTGAATGCGTGTCGGCGGAGAGCGCTTTGTGCCCGACCAGAGACCGGGCTGCAGCAGAAGGGCCACAGGGGTGAGTGGTAGGAAGCAGGTGAGGGGGTGTGCACCGCAGGCTGGCTGCTTACCTCTTTGTGGTCTTCCACCACACTAAGCAGAGTGTCGATGGTGTTGAGGATGCCCATGGCGGTCACCGCCTTGTCGTCTCCCCCCTCCTCGTCAGGACCTGTCTGGATAACTTGGTTGAAGGTCATAGCCTGGGAGAGAGAAAAGGGGAGTGGGGGGTAAACATGAGTGGCAGTTAAAGAATGCATGTCTGCAACCCGACCACAGACTTCTCAAGACTTCACTTCCACCTTCAGGCATTTCCTTCCTTCTTAGTCGAGACACTCACCAAGTGCTGTGTCATCTCCACCGCGATCGGGGTGACCTCCTCGCTGTACTCGCAGATCATCTTCTGGATGACGTTGGTGAGGTCATCGTTCTCCGTCTCTCGCACAATGTGCAGGAGGGCCTGCATCACTGGCCGGATGAAGGGAGTGATGTACTCTTTGGCTGAGGATTCAGACAAAAACAGTGTACAAAAACGTCAGACTCATCCGTATCACAAAATAGGGGAAGTTGGACAGCTAGAAGCAACCTAGTTCTCCGTTCGAATCCATTTCTGGTTATTCAGCGAGGCAGAACATGGCTGGATGGGGCCATAGAGAGATATATATATATATATAAAAATAAAGGGTAGATGTCTCGTCCGCGTTGCCGGACAACGGAGTCGAACGTCCGCACATGGCGGCCATCTTGCTACAGTCAACTCGCTCACCCATAACATAAGAATTGTGTTGATGTTACATGTACTTTTTAAATGACCATAACTTGCTCCATTTTCAATTTTTAAACGGTTTGTTATCAACGTCGAGAACGTCCGCCATGTGCGGACGTTCTAGACTCTGCCGTAAGACATCTAGTCTTTATATATATTTATGGATGGGGCCAGCTAGCTACCTTTCTCCTGGTTGCTGATGAGAACCTGCAGGGCAATGGCGGCTTCGACTTTGACAGGCATCTCGTTGTCATTGATCAGGCAGAGGCGGGTGAGCTCTAAGGCTGTCTGCAGGTTCTGGTCACTCTTGAACTTGACCTCACAGAAGTAGTGTAGCACCCAGCATGCCTAGGAAGGGGGAGGGGAGTGTTCATTTACATGGCCTTTTGTGCAAAACTCAGGAAGATAAACTGGCTTGGTGTCAACGAGTGAGAACCCAGTGAATCATCAACCTACCCTGGCTCGCATGTAGCCCAGCTCGTTGCGGAACAGGGGGAAGACGTGGTTCTGCAGCATGAACTCCATCTGGTCTTTATAGATCTTTTTCTGCAGAAAGAAACTTCCATCAGCTCCACAGTTCACTACACACAGCGTGCATGAGCCATGAGATGGACTCTTCTTACAGAAGGCATAAAAAGCGTGGGGTCCTGACCTTAAGCAGGATTTCAGCCAAGGAGCCAATCATGTGAAGGGCTCCGTCCTTCTTCCTGGGGTCAGAGGTGGGCTCAGTCAGGATCTGATAGCAGAAGCCCATTGTCTTTTGTAAAACCTGCAAAAAGACAAATTATTTAGCTCAAAGTCGTGATGGCTCATTCCTTCATAAAAATGTTGACACGCCAAGTTAAAGTTCGTCTTTTTGTTTGCCTGATAAGTAGTGAGAGCATTTGTCGGAGATTATGGAGGCTGGCCAGTGGGGTGGAGTCCAGAGAGACGTCACAGAGCCAGTACTATGAACTCCTGACGCTTTATGGCTACAGGTGTGGAGTGAGTACTGCCCACAGAGACTGTAAAACACAGCTCTGAAGCAGCACATAACATGGACTGACACCACGCACCCCGCTCACCCACAGCCAATATCAGCCATTTCCGGAAAACAAAACCACACTACTTAAAGCTAGAGAGCACATTTTGGCTCACACGTTCTCGCAAAGAGGTTTTTCCACCCCCGGTCCTGACCTAACCCATTTGCAGTCAGATCTTAAATTCCTGTTGTTGGAGCAACAGGTCACTAATGAGATCCCACTGCAGGGTCAAGTCAGCCTGTAAACATGGCCTGCCAGTTGAAACAACACAGGCACCAGGGCCAAGAACAATACTGTCGACCCAGTAACCCCCCCCACTTACTAACCTCTTTCCTCTTGTTGCAGGAGGTGAAAAGGAGGGTCTGAGCGGCGGTGGTGGGAGAGATGAAGTCCTCAAACACATCTGAGGGATTCAAGAGAGAACTATTAAAACATTTCTACTGGTTTCCAGACTTCACAATGACTTCATATCTGCATAGCTTCATCTCAATTGATCTCATCCATTCCCGGACCGTTTCCAAACCACACATTCCTTTTGGATGAGGGACAGGACTACGTGACTCGGCTTTCCAGAAACAAAACCGTGCAAAGGAGAGAGAACGTCTCCAACAGTGAGCGATGGGAGTTCTGGTTTCTGGGTTGATGACTCAGCACACTCCAGTGTGTACACAGCACCAATTGTGCTGATTAAGAGACAAAAGCACTTTCACCTGCCCGACTCGCTGCTCACAGCCAGTGGCAGTTGGCCCAAGGGCAGTAGCTCTCTTACCAAACTTCATGCGGATGTACTCGTACGGGTCTTCTTGCCACAGCTCCTCGTCGCTGTCCGTGTAGCACATGAGAGGAAACACCACATCCTGGATGATGCCCTGGAAGAGTCAAAACAAGAAGTGAAGCTCAGGGCACACGGGGTCATTCAAAAGATCTGCAATATGTTGCAAGACTGTGGCAATGCACCACAACGAAACAAAAAACAGCCCCGTCACTGTCGGTCATCATCATGGGCCCATACCTGGATATGTGGTTTGAGGTTCTTCCAGGTAACGGCATGTGCGATGCCCTGGTTGATATAGTTGAGCGTTTGCTGGAGCACTCTGGGAGCAACATATTGCTTCTCCTTGTACTGATACAAAACCTTCAGCAGCACCTACACAGGCGAAAGCAGACATGGGGGGAGGGGGGGATCAGTGCCTTAAGGCCCAGACAAGAGAACCAGGCTGCCTGGAAGCCTTGTGTCAAGAAGTGGACTACAGACAAACACTACTCTGTCAGAGCCAGCTCTGGGGCCATTACCTGTTGTGCAGCCACCGCATACCCTTTGAGGAAGAGCTCTGCAAACTCTGTGTACTCTTTGGTCGTGTTACCAGGGCTGCCATACCTGGACACGAGGGCACAAGCAGGAGAGAACAGTCAGGGATTTTTTGGGAGGCAAAGAGTCCTTTCAAAACGCAGGTTGTTCCTGGTTGGTGCAAACCAAACGGTCTCTCTACCTCTCAAACAGGCGTGCGAGGATGTGAAGGGCCCACTTCTTACACTTCCACCAGGGCAGTTCGGGCCTCTCGTCTTCATCCACCGCCATGGTCTCCTGAGGTGCACAGAGATGGGAGGCGGGGAGAGTCAGTCCACTCAAACCATTCACACATCAATCCCACAGGTAGCCAGAGCAGGAAGCCTGGATAGCTCATTAGCTTGAGCCAACCGCTCATTAGCTACAGGTTCTAGCCGGGCTGTAACACCCCCGGCTCCATGTGGCATCGGGGGTTCTCACCGGAGGAACATCTCTGTCCACCACCGCCTTCAGGATCTCCATCCACTCTGTCAGGTTCTGTCGGTTGATCAGCTCCAAGGGAAGGTTGTACTGTGAAGAAACAGAGTCCGGGTAAGGAGCTGCACCCCTCTGAACCCCGGAGAGAACCTCCAGACGGCACTGATGGACAATGGGTCCAGTGTGTCATCCACCTACCTGGAAGAGGGCATAGAGGATCTTGAAGATCTGTTTCTGCACCAGCACAGAGTCGCTGGAGGGGTCGGGCAGCAGCTGGATGAAGCGGTCCTTCAGCATGGGCATGAAGATCTGCATGGCGGCGACCAGGGGACTGCGCTCGTCCGGCTTCTTGTACCTTGGGATTGACACGCACGTTAGCACGCCCGCTGACCCAAACGGACCTCTGGAACCCCAGGGTGTTGGCAGCAAGAGAGAACTCAGGTCATGGGGCAACTAAAGGGAGAAGCGAGGAGTCCTCCTTACTCGTAGTTTTTGACCAGCTGGTACAGGCACAGCAGGATGCCCAGCCAGCCGCCGCTGTTGTCTGACTGGAGGTAGAAGCCGATCTTGTCCACGATGGCCGTCCACTTGCCGGGGTAGTCGTGCTTGATCATGTGATGGATGCATGTCGTCAGCTGGACCCTACAGGGAGAGACGGGCGGACGGTTCAGCGGGAATATGATCTAGGGCAGTTGCACCTCGCCTGCCTCCCAGCCGGGGCAGCGAGTCGTTAACGGACGCGGGGCGGTTACCTGATGCGCTCGGGGGAGTGGATGATGGCCTCCACGATGTTGTCTCGGATGAACTGCCTGTCCTCTTCGGGGATGTTATTGACGGGCGTCTCGGTGCCCGAGCCGTCCCCCTCGCTCCAGTGCTGGGTTACCATGTTCTTCAGGTAGATCACACCTGGTGGAGGACAGATGCATTTACTAGCTGACCGACCCGTCAAGACCCTATAAATCGTATGCAGTTTGTGCTTTCTAGAACAAAAGAATATTTTGGGCCAGAGGACTCAACATTATTATACCGTGAGAGGATAATGTACAACATAACTTATGTAACTACCACTTACATAACATTCCTGAAAATAATTGGAGCTGTAAATAGTATTGAATTCAAATGGACACATTATGAACACTCATAACTTATGGCAGACAGTTTGTGTGTGTGTGTGTGTGTGTGTGTGTGTGACAAAAGAAAAAAGATTGAGGCATGGTGTGTTCCAGAGAGCTCTGATCCAGAGCGAGTCACAGTGGAGAGTCCTCAGGCTCAGATAGCAGCCGGTCTCATGACCAGGCAGCCAGCGCTGTGTGGGTCCTCATGTGCTCGTGTTGTAACGCCGTGACGGAAGAGCCGCAGGGGGAGGACGAGCGCTCGCTTTCAGGGCCCTCGTCTCTCCTCCTGTACCACAGCCACCACGTGCATTAGTCCCTACCATCTCTCGAGTCATTTGGCTACACTCCAAAATGACAACTCGCCCCTCCAACTTCCAAAAGATAAAATTGCTTTAGGAGGCAAGGGATTCATTTAGTGAGGCATTAAGACATGCATCATGACATGTAGATTGCTGATACACAAGGTTTTAGCTCAGTCTATGTGTATGCAGCGGGAGGGTGTGATCTGGACTAATAGAGTCCCTCTGAGGTCAGTGGCTCATGGGGTGAGGCAGCTAGGAGGGGGGGACCAGACGTCAGACTGCTGACACAGATGTGATCTGGGCCGCAGGCTGGGCATCGTAATCCTGCTGCCACTGCTGACACGGCAGAACCATCAGACAACCCCCCCACCCTTTAACTGACGCGCTCCCTGGCCCACGACCACGCTCAGCAGAGGACTCGACATCGCTGGCCGGACCCGCCTACTGTACACTCAATCAAATGTTATTAAACTATAAAAAAGTGTTTGGCTATTTTCGAAAGGCGCAAATTCACACATGGTGACATCTGGGTCTCACGTGACCAGGTCGCCATTCCTCCCCGACAGTGGGGGGAGTGAGCAATCATTTACAGGAAGCCCCTCGACGTGTTCCTGTCATTCCCCTGCTGTTAGCGGCCGTCAGACCTCGCAGTCCTGTGCTGCTGCCGAGACACGGCCTGGCTCCTCCCTCTGTGTGTCAACTTACAGCAAATGGCCTTCATTAGTCAGCCACGTGGGGCCTGGGCTGAGGAGTGTCCTGTGGGAAGTCCCTCTTAGGATAGGGAAGGGTGCCAGGCCAGGGTGGAAGCCTGTGTTGACACCAGGGAGGGCCAACTATTCCGTTCCATACTGACACTGCAGTCAGGTATTGCAGATGAGGCCTTTATACAACCTGCCTGGAATAAACACTGCCAACTTCTCTAGCTTTAAAGGAAAACGCTCACATAGGGGCAGAGTAGGCCTCGGGACATGGGTGGGAGTAAATGAGGGTCAGGGGGTGTTATGGGAATGATACATGGTACTTACGATGCCATCTAGATGTCGATTTAAAAAAAATTATGACCTTGGAACATGGCTATTGCTATGTGGCTTCTGCAGCAGCAGAACATGTCTCAAAAGTCAATTGTCAAGGGCAAATAATCTCGGCCACTCAACATGTAATCAACAGAATGCTTTGTGTGACAACTCTTACAGTAGCTTCACTTAGGAATGTTATGTGGAATGCACTTCTAAGGAGTAGATACCCTAGACCCTTAGACAAATTACTGAGTGTAAAAATGAACAGAGACCATTACTGGGCAGAATGTAAAGAGCATAGGATATGATGACTTGCATGAGTTATTTTAAGTTGTTTGTTGTCTTGAATGTCTAAAACCATTTGTGTGAAAAGGGTAGAGCCATCCTTAATTGAGTCGGTGAGTTTTGACTTCCAAGAAACTGGACTTACCTGCTTGTCTGACGGGCAAATCCAGCTGATCAGACATGGTGACTTGCAGGAGAGCTGACACAAAATTTGCTTGGGTGTGACCCTGTCAATCACAACCGAAAAATTCATATTACTATCTGACAATGAATGTACACATTTCATTGCCGACTTATGTTACTTCTGCATTATTATATGAGTTAAACACATTCAAATATCCCCCCCTTTTCCTTGCTGCTACCAATGGACTCTGCAACCTCTCCCTGGATACCACACAACATGACTCAGTCAGTTCTAACAATACAAGTGCACATACTTTTATGTGCTTTAAAACTCAGTGTACTGAAAAGTAAACTATGTATTCAGAAAAAGAAACGTTTTAGTGATTGCATTTGAAGGCCTAGTTACTCTATGAAACTATGAAGCTAAATTACAATAATATTGCCAACCAGTAAATATTTTAATGTGATGTGCTTAACTTGCAGACATGGTGCACAGTAAATTTGTGGGCTAAAGGCAATTAAAACTAAAGCAATTAAAACTAAAAAGTGGCTTTCTTCTGCATTATAACGGATCAAAATCGTATGGATGATATGGTTAGTCAAGCTACCCCAAAAAAACTCAACATTTGTGCCTGCTTATTACACATTTATTGTCAGACCCAACTAGACTGGATGGCTGGCTAGCTACATGATATACATGTATGCCACGTTAACCAATAACCTGTTAGCCAACAAGCTATGGTAGCTAGCTAGCTAAATGCATTGGATTTCGAGATCGGTTCTGAGATAGACTATGTAAAAAGATAGATAGCCCACTTTACTGTAGCAAATAAACTGACTTGATTCAACCAATAACTTACAAGGACATATGTTTATAAAGGAGTGCACTATCATTATAGTAACCATGGAAGAAAATACCATGACATTTTGCTATGCTATCACAAGCTAAAGGCAGGATGATGTGCTGGCTTGTGTAAGCCAGAGATGTCGTAGCAGCTAGCTAACGTTAGACCATCAAAACAATGGACGACAAGTTGAAGGCAGAGAAAGTGGCTAGCTAACAACGTGTACCGAGCTATACATTTTTTTATCTACTAATTTTGTTTGTTAATTTCAATACTGAACAAATTGATTCATATTACTGATATGTGCCAACGCAAGGAGAAATGTGCCTGTCTAACATTTGTTCAACATTCCGACTCCGCACCAGCACAATTAGCCTAGGCTACTTGCTGCTAAAGCTAGCGAGACATGTCAGCCATAAAAAAAACATATCTAGCTAGCCAACACACGTGAGAGGTGTTGCTAGCCACCTCGCTAATATGACAGCTGCTACCACCAGCTAGTTTTCCTAGTACAGGGCTATTATAATGGGATGACTGCTGCACACATTACAAAACCCGTGTTATCAATGGTGTAGCAATCTCAATAAAAGCAAGCTGCCACGGAACTAGATGGGCAGTATCATAAAACTGGGCATTAGCTACTGCGTAGCTGCTTTCACCAAGTTACTAGCCGCAAAATAGCATGCTAGTACTAGCTTAGCTAGCTAATATTAGCTCTCCTCACGTTTTTAAAGAACCAGCACTTATGATTACAGGAATAGGTGATTTTGCTTTTAACTGACACCAAAACTAAAATAATATTGGTGATGTCGTTACATGCATGAACTAAGACTTTACATAAGTCAAACTATGTTCAAAATATAAGAATTGTTATTCGATCTGTCAAAGTTGTGTACCGACTCTACTGTTCCACGATCACACGGTAGGACTCCATGCCATTTTGATGTATGACAGAGCAGAGGCCCGAACCGCGCCACAACCACCACCATCACAATTCTTACCTCGTTCAGCTGTCTCTCCGCAGCTTCGCGCAAGTTTGGGTCCATGGTACCCCGAAGGGCCTCGATCAATGAGTTGGGATCCATAGCTAAAGCTCTGTTATGGCTCGGATTCAGTATTATTGTAGACTATGAATTCCCAGTGAATGCGCACATGGACGCACGGTTCTTCAGCTACCGGCGCGAAAGGAAGAAGTGATAAGAGTACCCGGATAGATCAGCGCCAAATTTGTCCCACACGAACATCCGCTTCTGCCCATTGCACGCTAGGATTTGTAGTTTGAAACTGAACTGGCAATGCAAGCCTTGCCCGGTGGGGTGTTCATCAAATAATAAATCGCCGAACCATTTTTTATTTCTGCTTGAATTAAACTACAGCTTGAAATAGTCCAAATTCCACAGACTTTTGGTTCGAAGGTGGTCTCATTCAATTACCAAATTTGAAATTGGGAATAAGGATTGTGGAATGCTTAGCTGCAACGCTAATTAATATCACACAATGATCTAGCATTCAGAAGACATTGAAGCAATTGATTCAGTGTATAAAACATTTATGAACATCAGAATGACTGTCTGTCCCCTGAACTCCCAGTGGATATCCCAACCTAGCTGCCTTTAATATTTTGGGAATTGTATTTACAGGACATACAGTATGAATCAAAAGCCTTTGAACAGTTTAAGCAAATATTTAAATGCATAAATAAAAAGTAAAATACGTCTAAATACAACCCAAGTCCATGGACAGTGCGGCGGTGGAATTAACATGAAATAACAAATTGTATGTGAAATGTTATTGCATTAAAGACACAGATGAAGCAAACGTCTATGTAGTCCATTTTAAGGAGTGTGGATATGAGTACATAACTAAAGTATAGTTATGTATTCATAGAATCTAAAGCTGAATTTCTAACCATTCCATTCTATAATTTAATTTCCTCTGCATTCATCTGTTTAACAGTTCTTGCTCTAGTGTCCATGCTCTCAAACATCGACATGTGACCTTCAACCCCCTTCAAATACCTTCAAAATAAATGTCCCTTTGAGGTTAATGAAGCTACGTCCTTTACAATATTTAACATACGTTCAACACAGAAAACATGAAACTCCACCGATTAGGAATTGATATGTAAACATACATATCAATGTATATGTGACATAATAAGCGTGAAAATACTTTTGGGATTGTGTTTACGCTGCTGGCATAGTTCATGATTAACTAGTAACTGAACCTTTATATTGAAAATCTAAGAACAAATAATTCCTTATCCGCAATTGAGTCACAGTCTCAGTCGCCGGTTGGCAAATGACCGTGTTGGATGAGCTGTCAAATTTCATAGCAACCTAAGCCTAGGTCGACAGATCGAATAATTTATCTAGCTAGGGATTTTCACTGGCTCAGGCGAAAATGGCAAAGAAACGAAGAGAAAGACGAGAGGTCAACAATGTATCATCTGTACACGAAGAAGGGAAGACAAATCCTGATGAACAAGTCATCAAAGGTAGCTAGTCCAGTAGCTAAGCTAACTGGCTATCTTTCTAGTCAAGTACTTGCTAGCTAACCTCATGACAACTAGGGTGATGCTAATGCAAGCTAGTTTGGCAAGTCAGACACTTTGACGCCTGTAGTAAAAAAAAAGAAGAAGAAAATCGACAGTGTTATTTCTGTTTAGTGTTACGACTCATACGAGTATATCTAGATAGCTAACTAGCTCTAGAATCGTTTTCGGGTTACCGGCTTTTCTGAGGTATGCTAACGTGTTAGCTGCAGCTCTGTAGTTTGTTAGCCTACTATGAGTTCACATCAGGTTAACCAAGAGCGTTAATCAATGACATGGTCAGAGGTGAAGTCAGGCGAATACAATGATAACACTAACGTTAGTTTTTGAAGAGCTGTAAAACTGTAAACCTAGGTTGCATCCATTTAACCCACAAACTAGAGTAGCTAGTGCTACCGTTTTCTCACCATTAATCCCATTCAAAATGTTACGTGCAATTTTGAGAAAGTAGTCAAAGTGTGTGAAATCCTTTTAATATGCACAATGAAGAGATAACCAGTCAGCCACATGTTTGAGAAAACGGTTTGTCTCGGTTATGCCTTTCTCTAGGGAATGCTCTTGAAGGTACAACAACAAGTGATGCAAAGTTTTGCAACACATTACATGACGCATCACATTGCACGTACTGCTGTCTGTAAATGAATATAGTAAAGAAAAAAAGTGGGTCAATTGGTAAGATCGGTAATATGTGCTTTATGTGTTTTTCCTTACCTATTCACAGAAACACAGTACCCTGGAGGGGGCTCGGCTCGCAAGTCCCTCCTCCTCCTGTTGTCTATCTTTACCTGTGCCGCCTCAGTCATGTACCTTGTTTACAGGAATTTCCCAGAGTTAAGCGAGTAAGTTCTCCTTATCTATCCCGTTATATTCTAATGTTCTCACTATATGCTGACCAAAGCACACTAATATATGCCACATGGAAGCAAATATGACTCATTGAAATTACATTCCCACACCCTGCTAACTGTTAAATTGTGAAACTGTTAATGGGTAATATTGATGGACTAAAAACATCTTATGATCTGTAGAATGAGTCTGTGTTCATTCCCTGTTTATTTTGCAGTGATGAGATGGAGAAAATCAAAATCCCCAAAGACATGGACGATGCCAAGGCCTTGGGTACTGTGTTGTCTAAATATAAGGATACCTTCTACACCCAAGTGTTGATAGCCTATTTTACCACCTATGTCTTGTATCCTTCCAATTATAACCTGCTTGCTGAATGTAGGGAAATCCACTTCTTCCTCTCACTACCTTGTCCTCTACCTTTGCATCTCCCTCTTTCGGAGGAACTGTGTTAGTCAATCAGGCTTCTTCCAAGAGTGAGTCATTCAATATGGCGTTGACCTTTAGCATGTCATTGGCAACAGTAGGCTACAGCTGCACTCATGGAGATCCAATCTCCTGGGTCAAGGAAGTGGGCTAGCTAAACTATATAAATGTGTTGATCTTGAACCTGTCCATCTGTGTATTCCCAAACTGCTACTGTAGCTGTTTGCCTTGACACTGCTGACACAGCCTCCAGACATTTGCAATTCCAGGATCCATCTTCCTTAGCATCTTGTCTGGTTATCTCTATCCCTTCCCCTTGGCCCTCTTCCTGGTCTGCTTGGTGAGTAGTGACACTTGAGATTTGCCAGGAGACTGCTGGATGTTTGGAAATCTTTGCTATGTTCTTCTTTGCCTGTGTTGCAGTGTTCTGGTCTGGGGGCCTCTTTCTGCTACATGCTGTCCTACCTGGTGGGGAGACCTGTGGTCTACAAATACCTTACAGAGAGGGCTCATAAATGGTCACAACAGGTAAGAGACCAAACGTGCGAGATGAAGAATAGGCCTCTTCTTCCTTAAGTCACCTGTCTAAAAAGAAGAACCATGGGATTCACGTTCCGCCTTTTCTCCGACAGGTTGACAAGCACAGAGACCATCTCATTAATTACATCATATTTTTGAGGATCACTCCATTCCTTCCGAACTGGTTCATCAACATCACCTCGCCTGTTATCAACGTGCCTTTAGGGGTTTTCTTCCTCGGGACATTCTTTGGTAAGGGCAAACATGATGTGTCGTCATCAAACACTGTTATTCAAAAGTCAATATTTGACTAGATTGCAATTCAGATATGCCATGTTGACTTCCTGTTATCTTGCTGTCTCGTGTCAGGTGTCGCCCCACCATCATTTGTGGCTATCAATGCTGGCACCACTCTGTACAAACTGACCACAGCTGGGGAAGCAGTGTCCTGGAACTCTCTAGCAGTGCTGGGTGTGCTGGCTGTGCTCTCCATCCTGCCTGTCTGCTTCCAGAAGAAGCTGCAGCAGAAGCTTGAGTAGGGCATGCTGGGCAGCTCAGCACGTCATCTACCTGCCTGATCCCTCTTCCCCACTCCCTTGGCTCAGGAATGGTACATGCAGCAGTCACACACACATGAGTCCTTCCGTCTCACGCGCCTGCTTGGCTGTTGTGGCAACCTCATCTTGCCGAATGGCCCAGCTATTACTTCTGTGTCCTAAACATGTTTTGGCCACCTCAAGGATGTGTTCCACAAACTGGCTTCTACTTCGCCTCATGATTGGTGTTTTCCAGTTTGTGTTGGTTCACCTTTTGAGTGATTTGGCTGTGACGAAGACATCCGGCGTCTGTCTCTTTTGAAATTGTTTGAATTATTTATTTTCAACTCTCCTTTTTGACGTTTTGTTTAGTGTGTTTGGAGTTTCTTCAATCCTTAAGATCATTGAACTGTGACATAAAAGCAATATTTCTCAGAGTAGTTGTTTGAAGGTTGTCTTTCCAATGAAAGTGTTTGCCGTGGGCAGTTTTATACGCTAGTTTAAAGGAGTGAATGTCATTTAATTGTATCATGTTAAATTATTATCCATAAAATTCACCCCATTTGCCATAATTGTTAATGGCACACAATAGCTACACTAGACGTTTTTATTGCCGATCCAATATTGGATCTTCTTGATTTTTAATCATTTGACTTTAATTTTCTTAATGAACATATCAAGTATTGAAAATAAGTGTTTTGTATGTGTTTTTTTTTAAACTTGTGCTACATTTGGTGCAGTGACTGCACTCCTTATTGCTCTCACTCTTGTACATTACATTTAGTCTTTTTTTTTTTAACTAAATGACTAAATGTAATGTACGCTCCAAGTCGTATGCTGAAGTGTGCGTGGAAAAGTGCAGCAGGGACCTCCACACTAAGGATGATCCATTAGTGCCCAATTAAAGTTGCCAACTGATTGAATTACACATACTTCTCCTTGCAGTTCATACTTCCATTTTGCTACTTCCTGCCTGTGTGGGTTGGAACCAGTAGGCCTGCACATCAGTTGCTGTGATGCCTAGATTGTGTGGTGGTTTTGGCTTCTTTGACCTGCTTTAAGAATCATTTGCCTTATATGAAGAGTATACTGGATTTGATTTCAGAACAAATACTATCTGTTGCTGCTCATAGTGAGTCCTGGAGGACTTCTTCGATGGGTTTGAGACAGTGAATGTACACATGAGCAGTCTTACTGTTGATATTTCTGCATGGCCCCGTTTCAAGATCCCACAAGGAAAAACAACCAATGTTTTAAGATATTTTGTTAAGCACCCTTTTCTAAACGTTCAGTCTTACTCGGATAGTCGGCTTAATGTATTAACGTCAGGGGAAGAAATACTGAGTCCAGTCAGAATGTGGCTACCTCTATAGCCTACAACTAAACTAGCTATAAATGAAGCATTGTTATATGCCTGCATACTTAATGGGAAATATCTACTGTAGTACTGAGTGCCAGCTCTTACTTTTATTGGGTTGTATTTTGATATGGCTGCGGTTTGACCTCAACTTGTTTTTTTGTTGTTGTTTTTTTTTTATCAGATTGTTAGGTTAAATGCATACCTTGTATCCTAATCTTTTGTCAGGTCCTGGCCCAGAGGAGATGTCTACTTAGTCCCTGTGCCTTAGCACTGGTGCAGGGTATGTTAATAGTATGGTGCTTAAGCAAGAGGGTTTTTTTTTTTTTTGGAGCAACTGAGGGGCAACATTTAGCTATTGTGTTGCAAATCTTGGAAGTTCACTTTCACTGTGTCCAGTTTTATGCAACAACAACAATCTGTTGATCCCTTTGTTTTCACTTGAACATATATGTTGACACCATACCCTTTTTTATCCGTGCAAGAGAAGATCAAGGATTCGTTGATGCATTTCAGCCACACTCCTGGTCTTTAGAAAAAACAGTTGTATTTCATTTATGATGATGTCCTTAACATTGTGTTATAAATGTTCTGTAATACAATTCTCCATCGTTTGATTTCATGCGGACATCCAACTAGCAGAGGTGGTTTCCTTGTTTCATTAACTATTGATTAACTTTGGTAAATCCACAGTGTTAAGGTGTACAAAATGATTATGTATTGCAGTATGACCTGCATTTGTAAATACTGTTCATTCTTGTACATCTTTTTGTCCAATGGAATGAAATTTGCTTTATTAATATATTTATTATTAAATCATTAAAAACAAGTATTTTGTTTGTCTTATTGCCTACTGAATCATTTTCTCGGATACCTCAGTACACTGGATGCAGTTTGTATGTATTTGTACTGCACGTTGGTTTGCACCCTTCACGTCACACCACTAGAGAGAGCTCGTGATGCACTTTACCACTATGGCCCTCCAATTTCACTATGCATTATTCCTGTAGTTCACATAATGATAGTTTTGCACGAATTTGGACCGGCCCTCTGAACAATGCCAGACTTATTTTTTTCACACTGATTATTTTGCATACGGAAGTAAATGATTTGATTTCAATTGCAACGAATATGAAAATTAAATGTCCATTTCATAGGCTATATACCCCTTGATGTGTAGTTACCGATGTATGGTCCATAACAAAATAATAAACTAATCTAGCATAATAAATATATTTAAAATCATAATTAAATTCCCAACAATAATACTGTTAGTTACTCCGGCCCATGTAATTTTCTGTTACAGACCAACCCTGCCCCACATTAATGAAAGGAAAATGATCTGGCCCTCGCAGAAAAAAGTTTGGGGACCCCTGGTTTAAGGCATACACGCACTGCGTGTATGTTCACCGTGAATTAATTGAATGTTTGGCGGATCAACATTCTGTAGGCGAGTCAAGCTCCGTACTTTCGGCGGCTGCAGGGTTAAAGGGATAACGTAATCTATGTGGAGTTTGCACATGCCCAGTATCCCAACTACACGGGGAGGAGGGGGGGGGGGGGGGGGAGGGGGGGAGGAGGGGGGGGGGGGGGGGGGGGGGGGGAGGAGGGGGGGTTGTAGGAGGCGGGGCGGCCAGGCTCGAGGAGATTTGAGCCCAGATGAAAACAGCTGTATTTGGAGACCCAGAATGCATTTCGAGCGCAGCCCTGTTCAGATTTTCTGGTCTCGCGGAGCATCAACGATGGCTGCGCGAAATCATTTCGGGATCCCATAATATGCACCCGACTGACAAGACGAGGAAAAGGGTACAGACGGACCAGTCTCAAAATGACCACCGGCTTCAGTTCGAATTCCTGTCGATTCGCAGATTATTTTGTAATCTGCGGACTCGACACTGAAAGCGGGCTTGAACCTGACGAACTGTCCGGTAAGTGTCGGGCAGTGTTGAACCTATATCTAGATATAGATTATAGCCTACAGACAGTGGTTTATACAGTCTGTTGTTGTGTATTTGCCTTTGTATGTCTGCTATTTACGGGTTTCAAAATATCACACGTTTTGTAAGAGCCTACATTGCCTAACGCTACTTGTTTTACCATTAACCATGGCTATAGCGTGGAATACCCCAACAGTAACACTAGGGACAGCAAATGCTGACGTTGAGTGGGCATCATACGCTGTTCTTAGACGTGTTTACCTTAATATTTTTTTTTTGCAGGGATCATTAATTAGATACTTTTTGTTATCGTGTGCATAGTACGTCATAGAGAGGTATGATTCAGAGGTCATGTGAAACTGATGAGTTGCAATCTAGTCCAAAACAATAATCTTATATTGGCTATTTGGGGTTCCAATCATATAACCTACAGTATTAGCACACTACTACTGTTTATAATAAAATACACAGTACACCCGTAGATAAACTACATATTTTCCATCATGCGTCATGCAGTCTTGGCTGAATGCTGAGTTTATGTGTGGAATCGTGACCATCATAATGATCCCTCAGTTTTCATGTGGCATGTGGTAAATCTAGGCTATTTCTTAACCTACTTTGCTATCATTGCAAAACAGAAGGGACTTGTGTTCCTATCCCCCCAAAGTGATTGAAATCAATGAATCAATCCATGGTTGAAAGCTGAGTACAGGAAGCTGGGGTGCTGGGACCGACTGCCATAAGGTGGTCCAGGGGCTGGCACTCAGAGGACAGGATGATGTCATTCTAAGACTAGGTCTGCTGTCTCTGGGGACCAATGATTATGGTACAGGGATGCAAAGCAGGTAGAGCTGGTTCCCGTTAGAAAGCTGTGTGTGTGCGTGCGTGCGTGTGTGTGTGGCAGTCTGAGTGTGATCCCCCCCCCCCCCCCCCTGAGATGTCATTAGTTTCTCTGTATGTTTCTGGCATGTTCCTCTCCTCATGGTAAAGGGAATTACTAGAGTGCATCCAGGGCCTTGTCTTAATAGTTTCCCCCTTTAAACTACCATTAAGATACAACAATAAAGTATAGTTCAAGGCACTCTACTAAACGAGGCACACAAAACTAGTGACTTGACATTAAGGTTCTGCTTTAGTTGGAGTGCTTTTCCGCTCTTTCACATAGCAGGAACTGTTGTGGGGGATCTTCAGATAACACATAAACAAGATCTGAATTATTAACGCAGTATGGATGATCTGTCTTTTTTTAGTCTCTTGCATAACATTGTATTTTTTCATGCATGGTGCATGTACTGTATAAGATGAGGTGGGCCCTAGCCTAGTTTACTGACCTGGCAAAACATTAAGACTACAGTAGACAAGGTCAGTGCTACTCACCCTCAAGAATGTGACCCGGGAGTGACATTTCCTATACCAACTGACTTCTCCTGAAGGTACTGTTCCCATTCAGAAGAAGTGCAGTTTAACTACTTTCAGTCAGTCTCTTTAAATAGAGGAAATTCGAAGATCTCCACTTCCCTTCTTATTAAGGGTTAGAAATGTTCACAGTCTGCTGTTTCATGACTTGGTCTTCACAGCTTGTCCTGGCAGAAGTAGAGTTTTTTTCGGGGCCTGTGGATGTTATTGGCTGAGAGTGAAAATGGGAGTGCCGATGTTTCTTATTTGCCATTCCAGGCATAGTTACAGCTCTCTGAACGAGCTGCTGTGACTTGTGTTCATGGTTCATGGTAACAGTAGGTCCTTATTACAAGCCATACCTAAACAGATGTTCACAAGGTTTTCAACAGTCAGTTACAGCCACATGAGTTCAAACCTCCAACCGGCTTGTCACTTTTCAAAGCAATACTTGGGTATATTTCGTCTTTGATAGGATTCCAGGATTGCCATTTTAACTTCTTCTCTGATTGGTGCAGGGAATAGGAAGTGAATTTTTATTTTATGTATATTTTATGTATATTTTTATAGTTGAACTTGATACCTCTTCATGACCAGAGCCCTCATGTAATATCTACTGAGGTCATTCAAGGTTGAAGGAATGTAGCAGGCTTAAGAGGAATCTTGTCTTGCCTTTAGAAAATACCTCACGTGTTTGCCTTTGTGGTTAATGATAATAGCTTTAACAAAGTCCCCTTTACAATTCCATAGTGACACTGCAGCAAACCAACAGTCCAATAACAATACTGCCGCTGTTATGAATGTGAAACTCACACACCCAGTTGTAGAGGCCAAGAGTAGAAGTGTATTGAATGTGCTGTGAGGGAACCTACAGGTCTGTAGGATATGCATTCACAATGATGACATTCTAGGAATGCTTGTTGGAATCGAAACCTGACCAGAGGAGCTTCAGTCTCTGAGAGTAGGGAGAGGCTATTCCAGATCATGGCTCATGGCGGCCAGGCCTTGCCGAAGCTTAAGTGCTGGCGTTGGCCAGGGGGTAAGCAGGGTTAAGATGTCTAAAGCTCTACGTTGCCTCTGCTCTGTTCATTTTCCTCCTCGATGGCCCTGACTAATAACAGAATTCTACTTGGAGAGGGTGTGTCAGCCACCCAGAAAAGCGTTAGCATTTGGCCTATTTCTGTTAAGCCATTGGCTATCACAAACGATCAAATGTAGGCTGTCTCTGTTTCCCCCCCTCTCCCCCTGACCCCCCTTTCTCCTGTCTCACCCCCCAAGTCCACTGTCAGGCTGGCTAATTACATGGGAGGGTATGCCGGATTTTTCGGTCTCTTTCTCTCTCTCTGGACAGCCTCCATGGACGGTCAAACAGATGCGTTCTCTTGCAGCTATTTTGGTGGCTCGTGATGAGAGCTCTCCACCTCCCTACGCTCTGTGGAGTGACTCTTCAAGCTGTTATCGCCCCTGTGTGTGTGTCAACCCACGTGAACTTCCTACTGCCCCCCTCCCTCTCTGCCTGCAGAGCCCCCATAAGCAGAGCTGCGCCTGCAGCAGAGAGAGAGGAAGAGAGAGAGAGGAAGAGAGAGAGAGAGAGAGATGTGCTCTACAGCCCCAGTACAGCAGTCTGGAAGGCTCACATGCACATTGCAAACTGACAGTTGAGCCAGGCTGCCAATGAGGGCAGACCAAACGAGTCATGTGCCTAATGGACTGAGCAACCCTGAAACCGCAGCAGGCAACCCTAGCTGGTGTAAAACATTTTGGGAAATTGTGCACGTGTGTATGTTTGGGATATGTGCGTGTGCCTGTGTTCAGGCCTCTGAGTTAGCATAGAATGACAATCCAGATGTTTTTGGTATGGCTTCTATGGTTTCTGCTATTGTTTTCTTAGTTGTCTGCCGTTCACTGGTGAGGTATGTGAGAGGACTGCTGATGTTGCAGATTACCTCAAGGTGTGCAGAAGGCTGGGATCAGAAAGGAAACACAATTTAGGTCAGTTGTGATCTTGTCCTGATTTTGCGGCCACATTCTGTGGTATGAGTCATACTGTTCCATTTACACTTCTTGTATTTGACTCAAAAGTTGAAGACAAATAGATAGGCCTGTGGACTTTCCAGAGCATTTTTACAGATGAGCCTACGCA
Source organism: Osmerus mordax (assembly GCF_038355195.1). Classification (NCBI taxonomy): domain Eukaryota; kingdom Metazoa; phylum Chordata; class Actinopteri; order Osmeriformes; family Osmeridae; genus Osmerus; species Osmerus mordax. Next base: position 3,538,642 of record NC_090062.1, read on the forward strand.
CAGTAGGTTGAACGATCGTTTACAATGAGACTCCTTGTAGTTGTAGTTGACTCTTTGTCAATTGGACAATTGTTCAACAGCTTGTTGATGCATAGGTGTGTGTTCAATGACAACTGAATTTAAGCTGCTGATCTTCAAACCACAGGGTTTTGTTATGTCACATAGAGCCTATTACTCATTGGGTAACTTATCCCTTAAACTCTCGTTTTATCCAGATGTGTCCTTCAGGTCATGCTATCCTGGGAACTGTTGCGGGAGGCCACCAGGAAATGTTGCTCTTGAGATCATATTTGTTATTAGCCTTGTTCGGCTCTGTGGCTGTTGAAGTCGTTGATGTCTTCTGCACGCAAGAGGAAGTGTAGGCTAGGTCATGGACTCATAGTCATTTAATGAACACACTGTGACTTGCCTCAGGTCCTTCAAATCATCTTGAAGATGATTATTTTATTTTTGTTTTTTTTGCTGTAAGAAAAACAGAATAACCTATTTTCCAATTATTTCACAAAGCCCCCACAGAGGATTAAGTGCATTAGCCTACATTGTAATAAAGGCTGTTACTCACACAAAGAGTTGGATGACAGTGATATTGGTTCTAATGAAGAAGATATATATAAGCTCTCTATCCCAGGATACTGCTGTGGCCAGTGGAGTATGTGATTGGCCTCATGCTAGTCCAGATCAACATGAGGTCTCACTGGGAAAGAGAAATCTCTGCTCTCTCATTGGCTCTCTGATTCTGATGCTCTGAGCCTTCCTGAAGCTCTCTTCTGAAGGATGCCCTGCTCTTTTCTTCCCCCTCAAAGAGACAAGATAGACATCGAAGGTTGATTCCATCTCTCTTCGATTTTTTTTTGTTGATTTTTAGCACGAAGCTCCTAAACTGGCTTAATTACTTTTGTCTTTGTTTTTTGGATTCAAAATGGAGTGGTTGAAGTTGAGTTTGAAGTTGTGTAATCTCTCTGGGAGAAACGTTTGATCTTGATGACATAGGCCTACTAGATCCAAGAACTTAATGGGATGAAGGATAACTACGCCTTAAGCCAAAGTCACAAATACTGTTAGGCTTTCATCCTAGATGTAACAGATAATCATTCAGGTTCACATTTCCAGAAACATCCTCTTTGGAACAAGTTCTTACTTGATTGAGGTCTTTGTGACAAAACCTTCCTTTATGTGGCAAGTTGGGGTGCGGGGTGAGGGACTAATTAGCATATGTATAACCCCCCCTCCTGCTAGGCTACTGTGATTGGCTGGCTCACAACATGCACTGATTTTGCTGGTGGACAGGCAGCTGAGGGACACACACAAACACACACCTATTCAAATGCTAACGTCCTTTGAATTTCCCAGGCACCCCCTCTCTGTTAATCCCACCAGTGAATGACATCACTATGAAAGCCCTGCTGCACACACTTCCACGCTCATATTCACTGTGAGTTAATAATTCATATGTGTGTTAAAGGAGCTCATCTTGTGTACATTTCCTTCAGGCCTCACATAATGAGGTTTAAATTGTGTTTTACCAAGCCAGTAGGGCTGTGGAAATGGTTGTGTTCATGCATAGAAGGATGAGTCCAGGAAATATCTTTTTTTTTGGCCAAACGTGTTGTTTTCGATCGGCTTCACTATGTGCCCTGTCCTTTTCTGAATTTTAGGAAGTTGACTTATTGAGCAATAGGCCTATGTCTTTCCTGTTGATCGGCTGAACCAAAACCATGGAAACCACGAAACCACCAGACCGGAGGTAATCTGTTGACCGGCCCATGCCCATAGACTCGGTCATCCAACCTCAGGTGATATGGCCAAGCAATAGAGAAGAATTTGACCGAACATCAAATCCTTGAATCCCACGCCGAGTTTATGACTGGAGTAAAGCTTGGATAAAATGCTTATTGCCAGCTATTTTGGGGGACTTAGTTCCCCTCCGCTCACTGTGGGCGGAAAGGTTTAGGCTGCAGTACAGCCCTGGAGCAAAGAGCGCTTTTAGAAAAACTGATGATGCCGTAAAAGTCCTTCATTATCTGCAGCCTTCCTGCCTTTCTATCTTCCTGAGCCCTGCTCTGCTGAGAAAGACACTCTGTCATGAAGGGGATTCCACTCCTTCTGGTTAAAAGGAAACGTGGCTGGTTTATTGGTATAAGCCCTTGTGGTTTTACCACAGTAAAGGACAGGTAAAAGCTGTGAACAGGTTGTGTTTGAGAGACTCACATGATATAAACACCACCCGTCTGTTAGACAGGAAGAAGCTTTAGCTCTGCTCTTTTATGTTGCCGGCTGCCAGTGACATCAAAACTAGAGGTTTCCTTAGGTGGTTAGCCTAAACCCTGGTTTTAGATGTCAGTCTCTTTTTTTCTGCCAACCAACCTGTTATTCATTTGGCTTTTCATCCACAAACATCCACAAAATGTTTATTTGTCATTCTTGGTATTTCCCGAGTGGTAACAGTCTGCACACAAACAGACATATCTCTGGAAAGTACAGAGCTTGAGCACAGGCAACACCTGTCAGTGTAAATGCCAAAGAGAGATATATAACCTAAACAGTGACAGTGTTGTTTTGGCCTGGAAGTGGAAGATATAAGTGGATGTTATTGTGTACCGAAAGGTCTCAGTAACTTAAAATGTTGAAACTTCTCATTTTGATACTGCTTTGTCGTGTTTGTATTGCGTGTATGTGAAGTCGTTTTCATTTGCATGAGACCCCCTCCCCCATCATGCAGGTCGCCATGGCACCATGGTCTGTCTTCAGACCTGCCGTGATGGGATGTCCCCTCTGATATCCAACAGCAACATGGAAATATTTGCTCTTTTACTATTTGTTCAAAGGGCTTCCTAGTTAAAGGAAGCCTCCATAAATCTGATTTTTTTTTTTTGTCTCTACCCTTTGTCCATGTTGAAATTATACCCTGAATGTGGTCATTGATGTATTGGTATCCTTAATGGTTTAGATTTACATTTACACATGATAAATGCCTCAACCGATATAGCAACGTTACAAAAAAAAAATCATATTGAACGGAGATTCGCTGATTAAAATAGTTCATAGTTCATATGAATTAATGCACTTTTATTGTAAGATTTGATCAGTTTTACATTTCTTGGGGCTTCTGTAATTTCTGTACATAAATTCCATTAAAGATTTCCATTCTTTAATTCATAGTGTAGGTACCAGTAAAACCAATAGATTCGTCTCCAAGTACAAACCCCCACAACCGTGATTGGTTTAAACAAGAAGTAGGATGTTTACACTGAGGTGTTTGCAGAGTATGGATTCATTTGCTCTTTCAGTATTTGTATAAAGGAAGCCCCCTTTTCTATATGAAAGTAAATAAGGATTTGAGATTTGGATTTAGCCTAATCGGTGCCATCTTAAACTTAATCCATGTCTGGGAAACTGGGCCTGTTTTGTGGATTCTTACGAAGCAGTTGGGGAGTTTTCCTGCCTGTGTATAGAGGTTGATATAGAGCCAGTACTTTCCTGAGTGGGGATCAGCTTTTTCTCAGTCGTTCCAGAGCAGCTGCTGTGTGAGGGTGGACGTCCACAGCTGTCTCTCTGTCCACATGTGTTTGGCTTCTCGTCCCCCCGTCCTCACAGGAAACCGTTAGGACTCAGAGGCTCAAGCGGCCAGCTCCCCTTTTCTGGGGACATCCTACTGCTCATGTGGTCCTCATGGGCCACGCTGTTAGAGGAGCCCAGCATTGCCTGCCTGTCCTAGGAGAATGTGGAGTCGTTCCTCACAGATGACTATTTGAGTTTTGTCTTTAGCGAGATAATCAACAGGTGACATTTCTTTGGCTCTCCAAAGGCCATGACAAAAGCTTCCTATGCTGGTTCAGCAAGATTAATAATAAATTAACCAATAACCAGATGTTATCTAAGCATCCCTCATCTCTCTGTCCCCTGTTCTATTCTCTGGCACATTCATGAAGTCAGACGTATCCCCTCTCGCTACAGTGTGTAAAAGAAATGACAAGTGTTGATATGGCGCCGGCCAATGGCGTGTGAGCTCCCAAACGCCCCAGTTAATGGAGTAGAAACCCTTCCATGAGGGCTCCTCCAGGGTTCTGACGGCCGCCATGGAACAAATGGAAGCTGTCTGTGCTGAGTACCGGAGCTTCGAGACCCTCGCGGCTCCGCGGCGCGCCTGTGTGGAGGTCCAGGCTCGATGAGGGACAACACGACGTCGTCTTTGCTGCCCGCTCGTTTCGATATGGCAGCAAATGCCCCTACTGGCAGCCATTCTCCTGTTAGGCCTCCTGTCTTCCAGTCTCTTCTGCTCTCAGGCTCAGTTGGCCAGGGTGGCCATCGTGGTGGGGTTCTGCACGCAGGCTGAGAGCCCTGGAGGGAGGTGGTGCTGGAGGCGTCCCCGTGCAGGCGGAGCGAGAGAGAAAGTGTTAAAGAGGAACGAGTGGAAGAGCGGTGACACATGAGCGAGTGGGCGAGGCTGTTTGTCACAGCTTACTTCCCCACACTTTCTCTCATGGCATCACAGACACAGTCCTTTTGACAAGGCTCGGGGCTAGCCTATATACCGGTTCACAGAAAAGGTCTATGTCGCTACTGTTTGATTGCTGTTAACACCTAAAAGAAAACTAGTACATGTTGAGCAATGTATGGAATAGTGTTGGCTGGCAAATGTTTCCAGTTTGTGTCATAGTGTCTGTACCACATTGCTTTGTGTTCTAGATATCAGATTAGCATTTTGAAGTGTCTTTGATATTTGGAGTTCATTGTGTAAATCAGTGGTCTCAGAGTATGCTTTATGCAAATTGTCCAGTATATTACCATAACAAAAGGTCTGTTTTATAGGGATTGGCCAAAATCATGACAGTCATGACTAGTTTAGACAATGATGTCTGTATAGGTAGGAGCAGTGAAGCCCAAGATTCAAAATATAAAAAAAGACGAAGTGACTCAAAATTGTAAACAAGCAAATTGTTTAGTGGTCAGCTAATGTTATGTTTGATTCGTTTTATTTCAGTTTTGTTTGTACTGTAGACTGTGGTAGTGGAGTGGACTCTTTTAATGTCTAATTTAGGACATTTCTATACAGCTTGCTGTAGTGTTGTGGATAAAGCCTCTCAACTATCTAGTCAGTTCTCACGGACCACGTCGTCGCGATGATGCTGCTCTCTCTGACCCAGTGTGGAGAGCTGTGCTTGGCCTGGACCCACTGACCCATTTTCCCTGTGATATCCTGCACCATGGCTGATACACAGGGGAGCAGGCCAGACGACTCACGTTGTGTGTGTGCTGGCTGATGCTGAATGAGTTCAATCAACCGTAACAGTGGCTTATCAACACCTAAAAATGCCCGTTGAACAATCAATGAAAGTTGACTTCAATTTTCAGAAACAAGACTGATTGGTGACTTCTAAACTGACAGCGAGGACCTTTGTGACTGAAGATGTTTTTGACATGTTCCATTGCCTCGTACGGCCTGTGTTCAGAAGATCTCTTGTATTTAGCATGTTGGAGTTCCAGTCATGGTGGCACAGTGCAGTGTAGTACGAGTATGTGTGTTAATGCACACCATTAACATAACAACAGGCTATGTTTGTACAGTGTTCGTGGCATGGTCTAGAAAGGCCATGGTAACTGCAGTTTATAATGTAGGCTACGCTCTCTCAATTCAATTCAAAATATGCTTTATTGGCATGAATGTTCAGGGATAACAATTTTTTCAAAGCCGTCCACAGTGAAGGAAGAACACAAATGCACATCAAAAGACTTTTAATCATCAGTTATAAAGCAAACAAATCTAAATACGATAAGTATAATTGTAAAAATATTTCAAATTTCTATTTAAAGTGGCATGTTAAGAAATATTTCAAATATTGCCAAAGCAAAAATATTGTAAAATGTATGTACATCTACATACACACATGCATAGCCTACATATACAAACAAATGCGTACACATTGCATATACACTCCCTGTTCATTCAATACTCTCTCTCTCTGTCTGTCTGTCCTCTCGCTCTCTCTCTCTCAGCTGATGGTATTGACAAACCTTCCTCGACAATGTTTGTGTGGTCTAATTATGGATATCCTGGCCTAGATTCTGACATGTGCTGTAGACGACAGCGTGAAAGCAACCAGCGGATTAAGCTGTTAATCCGTCATCTGATTCCCCTGGTTGGGTCTGTGTGGTCATACAGACTCTGACACGCGTCTAAACTCGTCTGACCTACTCATAAACCCCGACTTCCAACCGTGCTATTTCTGTAACGGTGACAAAGACCTTCTGAACACCATCGCCGCCGAGCCGAGGACTGAGCGGTAAACAAAGAGCGTCGAGCTTGTCGCCCTCGCACTGTTTCTCAGGCTTTGTCTCCCTGTCAGTGCTGTGGACAGGCATCCTGATGAGCACATGACAGGAGCAGGCATGACGACACCATGAATAACATCTCTCCCCACAGCCTCCTTGCATCGCCCCCCCCCCCCCCCCCCCCCCCCCCCCCCCCCCCCCCGCCCGGCACAGCCTCGGGGGAGAGGCAGCTCCTCTCGCGGGCGCGGCCCCGCCAGCCAGCCATCGCTCGCGTGTCATCCCTGACTCACGCCCACCGACTGAGTGCGAGATAAAAGATGGGGCTCAGCCTCGCCAAGTGGACCTCGGGCCGGACTCCTCGGCTCTGCCCCCGCGTGGCAGGGGGAGCACGGAGAGTTCTAGAAGCCCCCCCCCCCAGGACAGGCCACGTACGTCCTTCTGCTCCCCCTCTGGTCAGAGGCTACCCTGAGCAGCTCCAACACGCCGTGTCTAACGTGTGTGACAGCAGGACCGGGGGAGGCCTGGACCCAGGCCATGGCACAGACTGATACACAACCCTCTTCACGCTCTTCCTCTCCGTGCGTGATGGTCTGTGTTGGCGTGTAAAGCGGGGTGGAACAGAATGAATCAGCTGCCTCGCTTCGTTTTTTTTCTTCTTCTTCTGTAGATTCATGAACCGCGGTGACAAGTAAGCCACTAACTCCATAGAGATGGAGAGGAGCAGACAAGATTTCATTAGCTGCGTCTCTCTCTCTGGCGGACTCGGGGAGGGGAGGAACCCTATTTTATGCGTAGCTAGTACTGTAGAATCTCTGTTCTGTTACGCCACAAGGTTTTTTCTGGGAATAAAGGAGCCAGTTCTCTGACTTACTCCTGACTGTGTCCATGCGTCAATGATTCAGAGTCAACCCTCAGGGCTCTTGAGATTGTGGTTCGTCAGGTCTGCTAGCTTCGGAGAGCAGCAAAGCAGCATTTCATCTTTTTATTATTTTGTTTCACAATAGCCTATTGTTAAAAACAACAAACCCCCAAAAGGTCCTGACCTATTAACCTGCATCTATTTTAAACGTGCAACCGCCATCTACGTCAACAGGACTCTCTCTCGCGGCCCATGGATGACATCATCTTCCATCCGTCTCGTTCTGTGGCTTCCCACGCTCCCTCATGTATAATTATCCCGCCGATAATCCATAGCAGCGTCCTGTCAACAGGGATCACCAGGGGCCTCAAGGGGAGGGAACACTGCACCACACAGGGACGCAGGCCATCATGCACTTACCCAACCGGCTGGTTTAGACAACAAGCTCACACAAGGAGTAGTATCCTCCCGCGTCTCCACACACACAGCACGGAGAGAACAACACGCTCCCCGAGCGCCTCTCTCAGCCGAGGAGCAGGAAGTGACAGCATAGCCATCCTGCTCTGTGTGTGTGTGTGTGTGTACTGGTATGCACGTATTGAGAAGTCGTAGCCGTGTGATTAACTGTTGTTTCGTCTGTTGTGTAGCTTTATGCCAGTATATAGAGGCTACTAAATTCAGAGATGGGGCCAGAGGGAACTTGGCGAGTGCGGAAGAAGGTAACAGCCCCCCGCCCCGCCCCCCCCCCCTCTCCTCCCTTTCCTCAGAGGATGAGCTCAGCTCCGCTTGTGCCCTTTAACCTTTAACCCCACGCGCCCTCCTTTCACAGCACTCTACTTTTGTTCATTTGTCACGTCTGAGTTTTTTGTTTGAACTCAGTTCTGCACAGGTGTGGGGGAAATCCGGGAGTACTTTTTCTCCACTCCACCTCTCCTCTCCTCTCACCCCCTCCCCTCCTCCCCTCCTCATGTCCTCTCCTTCCTGCCCTCTCCCATCTATCACCGTGCTCAGCAGCTTCTATAAATCAAGCCAGTTTGTTCTGTTTGACAATCACTCCCTCTCCCCCCCCCCCCTCTCACACTCAGCCAGTGCAAGCAGCACTGGTGATGCTTGGTCAGTGTGTATTCTCCCCCTCCACTCTGAATGACTTCTCAATCATGTCTTGGTGTGTGTGCGCATCAATTCTGCTTCACTGTGGGTTTCAAATCTACTGATTTGCGTTGGTTCATTTTGTCTGATTCGTTTGGTGGGTACGTAGGCTGTATTGTCATTAAAGCTGTCACAAAAAACATTCCCTGAATGAAGTTGAATTGCCGAAAGTATGGCTGCCAAATTTGACAGAAAGGGGCCAAGGATGACGAAACTCAAACTCAGTTATCTGCCATGATCTATCTGGCCATTTTAGCGGTTGTTTTCTTCCGCCGTTTCCCAGTACAGGAGGTAGCTGACAGCTTTATATGGTTCAATACAGGCCCTTCTTTCGAAACACATTTGCTGGCTTCCTGTTTCCTCTGGAGGGGTGTCTTGTGCTCAAGCCTGCTTCTGATTTGACCTCCTTCCTCCAGCTCCTCTGTCGCCCTTCAGGCCCTCCATCTTGACTGTCTCTCTTCCTCTCTCCCCCCTGTCTCTCTCTCTCTCCCTCTCTCCCCCCTGTCTCTCTCTCTCTTCCTCTCTCCCCCTGTCTCTCTCTCTCTTCCTCTCTCCCCCTGTCTCTCTCTCTCTTCCTCTCTCCCCCCTGTCTCTCTCTCTCTCCCTCTCTCCCCCCTGTCTCTCTCTCTCTTCCTCTCTCCCCCTGTCTCTCTCTCTCTTCCTCTCTCCCCCCTGTCTCTCTCTCTTCCTCTCTCCCCCCTGTCTCTCTCTCTCTCTTCCTCTCTCCCCCCTGTCTCTCTCTCTCTCTTCCTCTCTCCCCCCTGTCTCTCTCTCTCTCTTCCTCTCTCCCCCCTGTCTCTCTCTCTCTTCCCGTGTTTCAGGTGAGAATTTTGAGCAGAGTCCCCTGCGGAGAACCTTCAAATCCAAAGTTCTAGCGCACTACCCCGAGAACGTGGAGTGGAGTCCCTTTGACCAGGATGCCGTCGGCATGGTGAGTAAAGTGTGGGGGAAGGGGACTTGACGTTTCCTCGTATTCGTTTTTTTTTTTTTTGTACCAACGTTGTTTTGGGGGGAATGATTAGAACTAGAACGAGCAACGATCACAGTGACCCTGCCATAATGTCTGCTTCCCGGTGCGGCTGTGTCTCACTCTCTCCCATCTCCCCCCCCCCCCCCCAGCTGTGTATGCCAAAGGGGCTGTCGTTCAGGACGCAGGTGGACCTGCGCGAGCCCCAGTTCCACTCCTTCATCATCACCCGGGAGGACGGCTCGCGCACCTACGGCTTCGCCCTCACCTTCTACGAGGAGGTGACCAGCAAGCAGATCTGCAGCGCCATGCAGACCCTCTACCACATGCACAACGCCGAGCAGTACGACATCCTGCACACCCCCGCCACCCCCCGCGGCCCCGACGCCCCGCGCGGCCTCCCCCCCCGCCCCCTCGCCCACCCCGCGCTGCACGCCGCGCCCGCCATCTCCCGCCTGCAACGCTTCAACTCCTACGACATCAGCCGCGACACCCTCTACGTCTCCAAGTGCATCTGCCTGATCGCCCCCATGGCCTTCCCCCAGGCCTGCCGGAAGGTCCTGCAGCAGCTCCACCGGGCCGTCTCCTCCCCGCAGCCCCCGCCCCTCCCCCTGGAGAGCTACGTCTACAACATCCTGTACGAGGTGCCCCTGCCGCCCGCCGGACGCTCCCTCAAGTTCTCGGGCGTGTACGGCCCCGTGGTGTGCCAGCGGCCCAGCACCACGGAGCTGCCCCTCTTCGACTTCCCCGTCAGAGAGGTGTTCGAGCTGCTGGGCGTGGAGAACGTGCTGCAGCTGTTCACCTGCGCCCTGCTGGAGATCCAGATCCTGCTCTACTCCCAGCGTAGGTTCTGGCCGCCCGACCACGGGGGTGGGGGAGAGGGTTGCCCTGGAGGACTAGCCAGGCCTAGGGGGGTTCTGAGAATCGAGGGGGTGTCTGTTGCGGTTAGGCCGCGGTTCACTCGGTTACAGTTGACCTGTGGAGTGGTCGCTCGTGTCCCCTTATGGCCGGATAATAACGATGATTTCTTTCAGTGCTATTGTGTATGATTAGCCAATATAAATAGATGTTGTTTAAGAACACTTCTGGTTTCAGGCTGAGAGTGGTCAGAGGCTTCTGGGTACACACAGTGGAACTCTTATTCAGACAGATTATGTAACCTATCAAGTGATTCCATTAAAGCCATGTGGTTCCCAGCTTGGGTAAATGTACCCCCCCTAACCCCTACTGTGTGTGTGTGCGTGCGTGCATGTGTGTGTGTGTATGCATGCATGCCTGTGTGTGTGTGTGCTGCGGGTGCATGTGAGCTGGGGTAAACAGACTTGTCTTAAGCAGTGTGCTGTGAAGGGCCATCTCTGTTGGCTGTGATCAGTCCTTCTTTGTTCCTGCTCTGGCTCCAGACTCAGCCCAGAGCCCACACTGAGAGAAAGACAGCAAGAGAAAGGGAGAGAGAGAGAGAGAGAGAGAGAGAAAGGGAGAGACCTCTGAAGGGGACATTCAACAGTTCGGGGTGAGGAATGACAGGCATTTGGGATTATGACATTGCTTCTTTCAGAAAACTCTAAGAAGTCTTTCAGTACTTTATAATAATTGAAATAAGGCATTTGCTTTGCTGATGCTTAAAAAAAAACAAAGCTCATGTCATTCACATCCTGGAAGAGCATGAGTGGGAAGACCCACTGAGGGGTAGATCAGTGCTTATTGGATGTCACAGACAGAGACTAGCCTTTGATGAGGGCACAGCACCGCAGGAAGATTGTTTTAGGATTCAGGAGCTGGCGCTGCGGTCGGATCCATTACAGAGACAAGGGAAGGCAAATTGTTTACAAAACGCTAGGGGGCTGCAAGGGAGCTCTCTTCAGGTGCAATGCTGTGGTGTTGCTAGGCAACCTTCGCAGATAACGAGGATGGCCGCGATGCAGGACGACTGTGATTGGTTGGAGGTGACATCATCCTCTTTTTTTCTCTCTGTCTCTCCCTCTCCTCCCGGCAAGCTCATCACTGCAGAATGTGTGAGGGGTGTTGTGTAGAATGGAACCAGCTCTGGCAGAGGAGGGACAAGGTGTCATTAGACAAGGCTGTGACACACACACATACACATTCCCGAGGCAAAGGATGCTCTAGACAAAAAAGGACATGAAATGAGCTCTGGCTCTAAAAATAGAAGCGTATTTTATAACGAGGACCTGGCCAATGTCTCCCCCACATACCATACATGAATCCCTGAACCAAGCCTGTGTTTTCCATCTCTCCGACCGGATCAATGGACACTAGCCCTGGATGTCTGGCTGCAGCCCATATTGAGCTTTCATTCTGTTAGCAGAGCACTCAGATGGGCTGGGATGACCTTATTGGTGGTGGAGGGCAGAGCCGAGTGGAGGACAAGTGGAGGGCTCCATCATCACTGAGCCTCATTAGATTTCCCCTGCTTGCAGATCTGATGAATGACCCTATTAAACAGGGGCTTTTTCTACCGACCAGATTAGCGAGCTGTTGTTGTCAAGGGCCTGTGATACATGAATCAGTGTGTGTGTGTGTGTGTCTGTGTGTGTCACAAGGTGTTACGTTTTACTGAAAGGGCCTGTTGTTATTGTCCAGGGTCAAAGCAGACTGGCTGGATTAGTATTCCTGTCCCCGAGTCCCTGGCCTTCATCCTGGGAGAGGTGGCTGGGAGGGAGGGGGATGCCTGGAGGGTCCTGGGAGGCCCAACCCGGAGACAGGGGTTGTTCTGGGAGCAGTAGAAGGCCAAATGAAGGACTAGAGGAGTTGTTTTGGCAGTGGAACGGCAGAGCCAGAGCTGCTGGTGGATGTTGGTCTGATGGAGCAACAATGGAGCTCAGCGGGTCCTGATGGAAAATGTTGACAGGAAGTGGAACGGTTATCTTGCGCATTCAGTGATAATGTTGTAACAGTGGAAGATATGCTATGAGGACTGAATAAGAACACCATTGTTTTTTCTTGTCAGCCATATTTTACTTGCATTCAGATGATAAATGGTCTTCTGGTGTCTAAATGCGTGTGTGTGTGTGTGTGGGGGGGGGGGAGACAGATGTTGAAAAAGGTTTGCCCATCTCTCCCAGAATGGTGTGTCTGTCCGTTCAGGCTTAGAAGCATAGACAACCAGCTGATTGGAGAAAGTCTCCACACACAGAATAATAGCCAGTCCAACAGTACGTGACTGTAGCTCCGAGGCATGAAGGTCAAAGGACAGTGAATAGGAGTAAACAAAGATAACATACCTCCTGTGTCACTGTTCACACTTAGGTGGATACTACATCATAGACCCTTGACTGGAATCAGAACACAATATAGTGTACAGTAGGAGCATATATATATGAAAGAATGGAATATAGAATACATGAGCAGATAAGGCCAAATCTGATCTAATGACTGGGATGAACATAAGCACATCCTAAATCTGTGCCGTCTCCCTCCCAGACTACCAGAGGCTGATGACGGTGGCGGAGAGCATCACAGCCTTGATGTTCCCGTTCCAGTGGCAGCACGTGTACGTGCCCATCCTGCCCGCCTCGCTGCTGCACTTCCTGGACGCCCCCGTGCCCTACATGATGGGCCTGCACTCCAACGGCCAGGACGACCGCACCAAGCTGGAGCTGCCGCAGGAGGTAGCGGCCACGCACAGCACTTCCCTCTGCTCACGCACAGCACTTCCCTCTCCTCACGCACAGCACTTCCCTTTCCTCACGCACATCACTTCCCTCTCCTCACGCACATCACTTCCCTCTCCTCACGCACAGCACTTCCCTCTGCTCACGCACAGCACTTCCCTCTCCTCACGCACAGCACTTCCCTCTCCTCACGCACAGCACTTCCCTCTCTTCACGCACAGCACTTCCCTCTCCTCACGCACAGCACTTCCCTCTCCTCACGCACAGCACTTCCCTCTCCTCACGCACAGCACTTCCCTTTCCTCACGCACAGCACTTCCCTCTCCTCACGCACATCACTTCCCTCTCCTCACGCACAGCACTTCCCTTTCCTCACGCACAGCACTTCCCTCTCCTCACACACAGCACTTCCCTCTCCTCACGCACATCACTTCCCTCTCCTCACGCACATCACTTCCCTCTCCTCACGCACAGCACTTCCCTCTCCTCACGCACATCACTTCCCTCTCCTCACGCACAGCACTTCCCTCTCCTCACGCACAGCACTTCCCTCTCCTCACGCACAGCACTTCCCTCTCCTCACGCACAGCACTTCCCTCTCCTCACGCACATCACTTCCCTCTCCTCACGCACAGCACTTCCCTCTCCTCACGCACAGCGCTTCCCTCTCCTCACGCACAGCGCTTCCCTCTCCTCACGCACAGCACTTCCCTCTCCTCACGCACAGCACTTCCCTTTCCTCACGCACATCACTTCCCTCTCCTCACGCACATCACTTCCCTCTCCTCACGCGCAGCACTTCCCTCTCCTCACGCACATCACTTCCCTCTCCTCACGCGCAGCACTTCCCTCTCCTCACGCACATCACTTCCCTCTCCTCACGCACAGCACTTCCCTCTCCTCACGCACAGCACTTCCCTCTGCTCACGCACAGCACTTCCCTCTCCTCACGCACAACACTTCCCTCTCCTCACGCACAGCACTTCCCTTTCCTCACGCACATCACTTCCCTCTCCTCACGCACATCACTTCCCTCTCCTCACGCGCAGCACTTCCCTCTCCTCACGCACAGCACTTCCCTTTCCTCACGAACTCAATTGGTTGGTTCTCTTGAGCTTACCTGTTTTCACTTCTCTCCCAACGTCGAAATATTTCACGGGAAAGATTCACCCGGGGCTGACACCATTGAAACGGGTTCCCTCATCCCACCCTTTTAAATGCTGACTGTCAGGAACAATAGCGAGTCGTCGCTAATCTGATTGTTGTGTGGAGAATGCTAACAAAAGCTTCCCTCTGGACACCCCTGCCAGTCTAATCTCCTTCATCGCCTGTTTTATGTGTGACAGCGTGAAATTGCTTAATCTTGACAGAGAATCACAGGGCTTCTCAAACCAGATTACAAACCAGCCCTGACTCTCCACGGCTTTGTTTATTCCTCATTTTTATCTAGCCTCTTTTATTTTCTCTTTAAAATTCACACAAAAGAGGTGTTGGAGGAGGGGGTGGATAAGAACTGCTTTAATTACTATAACCTTTAGCTGTCTTGTCATTTGGAAAACGAGTTTCCAAGTTGTTGTTGCATAAATTCTGTAGAATAGATAGAATCAGCGTTTCCTAAGGTTGGGTTGTCCTTTCTCAGGAAAACAGCCGTCTTTGATCATGTTGTGGCGTGCCCATGCTCTTACTGTTGATCAAAACAAGCAACTGTACTCCTGTACACATACGTTGCGTAGGTAGGCTTTTCATCGTATAGCTGACGCAAGCCGGGAGGGCGGTGGGTACTCGTGCCAAATGAGCTTTTACACATCTGGAGCAAGTCCAATGCGTAGAGCTTGGATGCAGAGCTAAAAGCCTGAGAATTTGTGAATTGATGACTTTGTCAGTATCCATTTTGCTCCATTCATGCATTGGCTATTTTTACCTCATAATACACTCACTGAGCCATGGATGCCAGAAATTAACATTTAACTGTAAACAGTGAGTAGTACATATCAACACCCGATTAGACCCATTTTTTAGGGTTTTAATTAACTCAGTGCACACTTTCGGTGCTGTACTGCACAGTCACAGTGTGCTCTGCGTGTCCACCTAGTGGACAAATGTGGAAATACATTTACCCAACACTCCTACCTGCACATTTCCCATTCGATTATTCATCTACTGCATAACCCATAGCCATTCCTAATCAAATACCTCATGTGATTTCAGGCCAACCTGTGTTTTGTGGACATTGACAACCACTTCATCGAGCTGCCCGAGGACCTGCCTCAGTTCCCCAACAAGCTGGAGTTTATCCAGGAGATCTCCGAGGTCCTCATGAACTTTGGGGTCTCTCCTGAAGGCAGCCTGCGCTGCAGCGAGGGCCCCGCCAAGACCAAAGGCTTCCGCTCCATCGACTCGGTGACCGACAAGCGCAACGGGAACCTGGCGGGTTCGCCCCTCAACTCCTACCTGCTGCGGGAGAACGAGACCATCGCCAGGCTGCAGGCCCTGGTGAAGAGGACTGGAGTCAGCCTGGAGAAGGTGAGGGTGAGGGTTAGGACGTTCCCTACTGGAACACTGCGTTACTCGCCAGAGAGGCAGCCGGGGCCTTTAGGAGAAAAGAAGAAAAAAAACGACAAAGATGTCTCCCACACCCCCTGCTGTCGTCTCGTTTGCTCTAGTCTCTGTCTGGATCAAAGTGTTCCGTTTGGCGCGCCGATGGGGAGTGCTCTGCTCTGTTGTCGTCAGCACAAAAATTGGCTGGTGTTACGCAACCTAATTGCCATCTGGTTGGAACAGGACACGGAAGGCAGCCGGTGATAGATCGTAGCGCTCCCACAGAATCACCTCACCTCGCTGATGAATAGATAAACAATAAGGGCTCTGCCTCCCCTCTCATCGAATCTCTGGGCCTAAGCAGCATATGGATCGGGGGCGAGTGTTAGCTTTCCCTGAAGAGATTGCCCCATCCAGGTAGCCCGTTTACAGCTCCACCGGAAGGGTCATTACTGGAGGCCGTGCCCCTGTAGTGAGGTCACTGCTGTAGCTGAGTAATGGAGAAAGGGTCGGAGGTGTCACTTTGTTGACATGAGGAGAAGGCACCCGCTAAATCAAATCGATAAAATGTCAACCTCATTAAAGGGATTAGGGGAAGGTGTAGGTTGCTCTGCGGCCTGACACAGGCCTGTTAAGATCTGTTGACTCAGTGACATTTCAACTTGGGAATGTTTTTCTGTTTTTTTTGGTCTTGGTCCATAAATCAAGCAACTGTGTCAGACTTCCTTTCCCATGCCCCTATCAGATCTCTGGTATGCGGTGTTAATACTGAGAAAAGATAACATGAAGGAGACCAGAGACTTCGACTTCCTTCACATCATCACCTACCGTGTGTCCTCTGCTAGAATATTTTTGTTGATACTTGAGCGTTCTGCTTTATGTAACTGTCATGGCTTCAGTGCGGTATACAAGGCAAAAGGTTCCCCCGGTCCAATAACACTCACTGCTCTGTGTGTGTATGTGAATGTGTGCGTGTCTGTGTGTGTGTGTGTCATCCAGCTGGATGTGAAGGATGACGCCAGTGGGAACAAGGACCCGAGGGCCCAGTGTGACGAGGAGGAGCTGAAGATGCACCAGCTCAACATCCAGGTGCGGGAGGTCTTCTCCAACCGCTTCACCCAGATGTTCGCCGACTACGAGGTGTTCGTCATCCAGCCCAGCCAGGACAAGGAGTCCTGGTTCAGCAACCGGGAGCAGATGCAGAACTTCGACAAGGTGAACATCCTTGAAAAGTTTCAAACTGATATTGGGAGTTCCTTTTAGACACACAGTTCAGTTCACCTGGTTTCAACCTTTCCTTTGCATTTAGTCATTTAGCAGACGCTCTTATCCAGAGCGTTATTACTTACAGTAAGTACAGGGACATTCCCCCCAGAGGCAAGTAGGGTGAAGTGCCTTGCCCAAGGACACAATGTCATTTTTCACGTCCGGAATCGAACCGGCAACCCTCTGATTAATAGCCCGATTCCCTAACCGCTCAGCCATCTGACCCCCTATTTTGTCCTTTTTGCCCTCTCCAGGCCTCCTTCCTGTCCGACCAGCCCGAGCCCTACCTGCCCTTCCTGTCCCGCTTCCTGGAGACCCAGATGTTCGCCTCCTTCATCGACATCAAGATCCTTTGCCACGACGACGAGGACAAGGAGCACACGCTGAGGGTGTTTGACGCGCGCGTCGACAAGATCCGCATGCTGAACGTGCGCACGCCCACCTTGCGCACCTCCATGTACCAGAAGTGCACCGGCATCGACGAGGCTGGTGAGAGACGCACACCCTCACTCAGCCAGTGGAGATACGGGGAGCTTTGGAATCAGATTTGATGCCAGGGTAGTTGGGGGGGGGGGGGGGGGGTCATACTGTCCTGTTCTCTTTGATTTTTGACGATTCATGACTGTTCTTGTTTCAGATAAACACCTTAAAAAGCGGTATGAGAACGTCGATTTTGTCGCTCCTGAACCTCACCCCATTGGTCTAGGGAGCCACAATGACGAACCTAGTAAATAATTTGTCCTCGTTTCTGTAACTTGACTTGGTGGTGGGGTCATGTTCTTGCATCACCACTTTCTGCTTGGGTGGATAACCTTTCACTAGTTCTCCTGCTGGAGACTCAGACAGTGACTGAGTCGAAGGAATCCCAGCCTTATTGTTTGGGCTGCTTCTGATTCTTCTCTAAACGTTGACGCTGTGCCTGGACATGTCAGTCGGTCTGTGTTTGTGCTCACCCGGGATAATAGGACTCTGTGTCGGCACTTACCCAGTGTCATGTGTGATGGTGGTGATGGGGATTGAGTGATGCACAGCATGAAGGTGTGTGGGTGAGGAGCAGGTCGCTCAGAGAAGCCTCGGTGCAGCTGCTGTGTGTGTGTGTGTGTGTGTGTGGGGGGGGGGGGGTCAGGAGCAGGTCGAGGGCTCTGTGATAGCTGTGTGACTCACGCCAGCTTCTCTCAGTGGAGTGGGTTAACGGTGACATAAAACTCTTTAATATCCCGTGATGATGCTGATAATGGGGCTATCAGCTCTCTTTCAAAGTATCTCACCATCATCTGTCTCACTCTCCCACTCTTTCTCTCTTGCTCTCTCTCTCTTTCACTCTCTCTTTTCTGTCTTCCTTTCTCTGCCTCTGGTTCTCGCTTTCTCCCTCTCCTCTCTTTCTCCCTCTCTCTTTGTCTTTCCTCTCTCTCTCTCTCTCCCTCTTTCTCTCTCTCTCTCTCTCTCTCTCTCCCTCTCTTTCTCTTTCTCCCCACCCAGAGAAGGCCATTGAGATGCGTATGATGAAGATCGACCACACGGCCCTCCACCCCCACCTTCTGGACATGAAGATCGGCCAGGGCCGCTACGAGCATGGCTTCTTCCCCCGGCTGCAGGCTGACGTGCTCTCCACCGGCCCCACCAGCAACAAGTCAGCACCTCGCTCCCTCCACCAACACAGGAGCACCCACACCAGAAACCAAAAAAAAAACATAGATTTCTTGCTCTCCTGTCCTGTAGGAGTAGCGATGAGAGGACAAAATAATGTGTAAAACCTTGAGCTAGCATTGTGACTGCCACTATCACTTTTTTATTGACACGTTTTTATTGACACTGACTTGTGCATTCGGTTAACCCACACTAGACAAATCTGTTCCTATGTGAGGAGCTTTGAACCTCGTCTGAAATGAACCAAACATGGTGTTGTGTTGCAGGTGGGCTAAGCGGAGCGCCCCGGCTCAGTGGAGGAGGAAGGACAGACAGAAGCAGCACGCTGAACACCTGTACCTGGACAACGACCAGCGAGAGGTGAGAGGTCATGAGCACACTGCGCCCCCCGCTGCTGGGACAGGCCAGCACTGGGGTTAGGCCGGCCTCACACGCATCTCACTGCCTGCTGTTTTGTGTTGTTAGGTTTGGTTGTCACTTCTATGATTCACTTGTGTTCTTTGCTCTTTTAAGTGGACGTTTTGTGGCTTTCTTGAGTGGGTTCTGCCTTTGTTCTCTCTCTCTCTCTCTCTCTCTCTCTCTCTCTCTCTCTCTCTCTCTCTCTCTCTCTCTCTCTCTCTCTCGCCCCTCTGCTGCCTGTCACATCCCTATCTCTCCCATGCACAGTCGGTCTGTTTCTCACACTCGTTCTGTCGCTCTCTCTCTCTCCTCCCACACACGCTCCCAGCATGTGGAGTGCCTCCAGCTCCTGCTGTTTCTAGACTACTACTGGCTGTCCCAGTCCTTCAAGCCCTGTCTAAAGTCCGTCACTGTCGATGTGGTATGTGTCGGTTGTGGGCCATGTGGCCTGAGCCTCACACCACGCCCACATGGCCCTCCCCCCATGTGGTCGTCACCGCCGCCCCGTCCCCCCCCGTCCCCCCCCCCCAACCCTTTTCCTCACCTATTTGTAGATGGTTAGGATAACTTTTCATGTTGAGGTTTACTAATCAGGGTTGGTCTGAATATGTGAAGGAAAGCAATGCTTGGACCCATGGAGGATTTTAAAGCACAGAGAAAAGCACTGTACATATTCAGTATCAGAGCGAGTCATCTTCCCAATGATGACCTCCATTATCCTCTAGTGTACGGCCTGGCTATTTAACAGTGAGTGCCAAACAGATAGGTCTGAATGACACAACCAACACCCATCCCCTCTCCTCCCCTTAGATTGTATCAGCTACCCACTAGACAGCCACTTTAGTCTGAAAGCTTAGGATGGTTGGTGTCCCACTGCCATCTTCCTGTGTGTGTGTGTGTGATGACTACTGAGCCAGGCCGACGGCCTCCCTCCCCCGTGAAGGTGTGTCCTCTCCCCTTTCCGTAGCTGTCCATCTCCCCTGACCCTCTCTGCCCTGTGTGCTTCCAGAAGTACATCCAGGAGGCCAGGAACCTGGGCACCACCATCAGGCAGCCCAAGCTGTCCAACCTCTCCCCCTCAGTCATCGCCCAGACCAACTGGAAGTTTGTGGAAGGCCTGCTGAAGGAGTGCAGGAACAAGGTACTGTAGACGGAGCAGCCCGCCTCAGACGGAATGGCGTGGTGGACGAGGAATTTAAGGCTACAGAAGATGTATATAGTCCACGTAGAGCCCAATATCTGAACCTGTGTGTGTGTGTGTGTGTGTGTGTGTGTGTGTGTGTGTGTGCAGACCAAGCGTATGCTGGTGGAGAAGATGGGCCGGGAGGCGGTGGAGCTGGGCCACGGCGAGGTGAGCATCACAGGTGTGGAGGAAAACACCCTCATCGCCAGCCTCTGTGACCTGCTGGAGAGGATCTGGAGCCACGGGCTGCAGGTCAAACAGGTCGGTACGCACACACACACACACACCAAACACACACGCGCGCACACACTCACGCGTCCCAATCCAAACACGCACATCCATACCTGTTTGTCTGTTCTCTCAGGGTAAATCAGCCCTGTGGTCCCACCTGCTCCACTACCAGGAGAGCAAGGAGAAGAAGGAAGTCACACCTGGGTGTCTGGGTCCCCCCGGTGAGCCCGCACCTCCGTCCATCCTCACACTTGAGAACAGAAGCACCTGAATGTCCCACACGTATGACTAGACCCCTCGCTCTCCCTCCTCTTGCCCCATGTCAGTGGGGGTCAAATGGCTGAGCAGTTAAGGAATCGAGCTATTAATCAGAATGTCGCCGGTTCGATTCCCGGCCGTGCAAAATGACGTTGTGTCCTTGGGCAAGGCACTTCACCCTACTTGCCTCAGGGAGAATGTCCCTTTACTTACTGTATGTCGCTCTGGATAAGCTAAATGTAAATGTAAATCTCTTCATATTTGATCTATTTAGTTGTCGGTAGCTGCCTATGCTACTGTCACAGTGCAGCTTCCCCCACAAGGATCAGTCAAGTTGGACCCTGCTCTCTCCACAGGTCTCATCCACAACACAGAGAGACGTAAATCGGACGCTGGCTCGGCCATGCCGCCCCTCAAGGTCTCCCTGATCCAGGATATGAGGTGAGGCTCCCCGCTCCTCACCTCACCAAGCCAGTGACAGCGGATGATTATAAAGAGCCTCACTAAAGCAGTTTGGGGGGCGATGATGGATTTCGAGAAGTCGCTGGCATGGTTTTACTGACATCTTGTGGTGGAGTGCTGGAAAATTGCCAAACAGTTATCGTTTTATCAATATGTTTGAGGGGGAAATCTATAAGGACAGAAACTTGACCACTGAGTGGATTTTGTCATTATAAGTAGTAACTGTGCATACATTCACACTCATAATCCTATTGACTTTAAGGCTAAACACAGACTTCAGCGTGTTTGTCTGAGTCTGTGCTCTTGCTTGCGTGTGCACAGAGCAGACAGCTCTGTCATGTCTGTGTGCTGCACCTCCAACAGCCAATGGTGCGGGGCGGTTTGAAAGGTCGTTCCCGGAGCGCTGTGAGCGAGACGGGGTGTGGAGCTGAGCGACGGCACGTTACTTCCAGCCTGATTACCAGACCCTCCCCCCCCCTCCCCTCCCCCCCGCCGTCTGGCCCCCCGGGGGGCAGGGAGGGGAGGGGGAGGAGGGGGATCACGAGGAGGCAGAGTACCCTGGACTGGAATGTCTGCTCACGCACACGTCTCGCTCCACACGCACACGTCTCGCTCCACACGCACACGTCTCGCTCCACACGCACACGTCTCGCTCCACGCACAGCAACACAAGGCTCCTTTTTCCTGCACAATAACACTGACACGCTGTCGGAGCAGAGACGTCGCTGCCACGAAATGAACATTACTGAGAGACTGCATAACGGTCTGGATTGATATACATTGGTTTCATTTCCATGTTATATAATGCTAGGCTATAGAATGCCAGCCTGCCGATCGCATAGGTGTGTTAACTGCAGCTTGTAGAGTAGACAGTCACATACATGACCCATCTGCCGTTTCCTGTGTTGATATTTTACACTGTTGCCACGGGGAGAATGTGTGGAGGGAAAGTGGGTTAATGTGCGTGAGTGAGGGGAGGGGGCTGTGAGGGGGGATGGGGGAGACGGATTGGGGAGCACTTAGCGAGTGCCCCCTGGCAGAGGTGGAGTGGAAGGGAGTGCGTCTGGGTACGGGAGGCACGACCATGGCCGCGAGCTATGACAGGAGACTGGCCCAGACACCAGGGAGTCTGGGTAGGGTAGGGCTCCCCTCACCCCTCCTCCCCTCACCCCTCCTCCCCTCACCCCTCCCCCAGTCCTCCATCCTGCTCTGGAATCCAGGTTGAGCTGCCTGCGTGCTGAGCTCCTGTCGTCTGACGGTGGTTTTGCTGTCACCTGTGCAGGCACATCCAGAACATCGGGGAGATCAAGACGGATGTGGGCAAGGCCAGGGCGTGGGTGCGCCTCTCCATGGAGAAGAAGCTGCTCTCCAGGCACCTCAAGCAGCTGCTGTCCGACCACGAGCTGACCAAGTGAGCGCAACCTGGGAACAACCAAAGCAACGTACACTCGACACAAACGCTGCTGCTGTTAGCATCCACTGTCTTGACGTTTCTGTTGGCAAACAGCCTCTTTCTCAACATATTTCCAATGGAAGGTTGCAT
The DNA here is from genome assembly GCF_038355195.1 of Osmerus mordax. NCBI lineage: Eukaryota > Metazoa > Chordata > Actinopteri > Osmeriformes > Osmeridae > Osmerus > Osmerus mordax. The sequence continues at coordinate 3,561,043 of NC_090062.1, forward strand.
TCATAGCTAAGCCATTAGACTCCATCCAAAGATGAGACATTAAACTCCATTCAAAGCTGAGAAAATGTTTCCCTGGATTGTTACATATCATGGATTCAATTAAGCTCGTCTGAGAACTTAGCGTGAATAATATATGAGTTCCTTTTGAAATATCAAAACCTCCCGGTACAATTCACAATGAAACATTTACAGATGTCTTCATTATTCATGAGGTTCGCTTGGGAAACTGGGTCATGCTGAGGGTGTTCATCATTTCTGTGATGACCTCTCCATCTCTATTCTGCTTCTGTTTACTAACAATACCACACATTCATCAGCAGTTTTTTCTGCCTGCACTGACACATATGCTTGCGAATGAAATGTTTGACAGGAAGTCATTAATGGGATCATTTGTTTGTTTTGTTTATTCCAATTGTTTTCTTTGCAGGAAACTCTACAAGCGTTATGCTTTTCTGCGCTGCGATGACGAGAAAGAGCAGTTCCTCTACCACCTCCTGTCCTTCAATGCCGTGGACTACTTCTGCTTCACCAATGTCTTCACCACCATCAGTGAGCCATGTCTTAATGTTATCTTCGGGTCATTCTGACCCATCAGTCATTGTGACCCACCGTCGTATTGCGACAAATTTACCTCATACAAAAACAAAGTGAAGCATTTTCTTTTAACTGTCGGGCTGTCTCAGACCCCCCACATTGGAATGGTTAAAAGAAAATTATTTTTATTTGTTTTTGTATTGGGTAAAATTGGGTAAACACAACGATGGTTCGTTATGAACCTTTGGGTCATGTGACCCGAAGGCAGCACGAGGGTTAAGCCATGTCTTAACGTAGGACCGCTTCGTGTTATGTAACCGTCAACTGTTCAAACTCTCTCCAAACCACATTTCTTTTGCAGAATACAGGCTGCTTATTACTTATTTAACTATTTAACTATTACTAACTTTCATATCTTACTGTCAGGCCCAGCCTGTAGCTTTAGAGTCAACTGGAAGTGACTTGAGAATGTCTTTCCTACAGTGATTCCCTATCATGTGCTGGTGATCCCCAGCAAGAAGCTAGGGGGGTCCATGTTCACAGCTAACCCCTGGGTGTGTGTGTCGGGGGAGCTGGCTGAAACTGGGGTGCTCCAGGTCCCCAAGAACACACTGGAGATCACCTTTGAGGTGAGTCCTCTCACCTGTTTGAGAACATGCGGGGTACCTTTGCAATATTGGTACCTAATTCTCCCACTGACTGGACATGGTTTCCTCTCCCTCCCACAGTGCCAGAATCTGGGCAAACTGACTACAGTTCAGATGGGCCATGATAACTCAGGGCTGTACGCCAAGTGGCTGGTAGAGTGTGTCATGGTCCGAAATGAGATCACTGGCCATGCTTACAAGTAAGTGCTACATCTGGTAGCCACTGCAGAACCGGCGTGGATTAATACATTAAACAGGCACCTGGATAAAATAGCTACTGTGAGATGATTGAGATTGTAGCGATGGATAACTTTGTTTGTGTGTATGCGTGTGGCTATGGTGTGTGTGTTTGTGTATGGTACGTGTGTGTGTGTGTGTGTGTGCGTGCGTGCATGCTTGTTTGGGTAGATTCCCCTGTGGCCGGTGGCTGGGTAAGGGGGTGGACGATGGCAGTTTGGAGAGGATCCTAGTGGGAGAGCTGATCACCCCCAGCACGGAGAACGACGAGCGCATGTGTCGCACCCCCCCCATGCAGCAGTCCCCCGGCATGATGAGGAGGTTTGTCACCATCTCACCAAACAGCAAACCAAGTGAGTGACCCAACTTATACACTGCACAACATCAGAAGGGATGTAGTCTGTCTAACATTGTTCAGCCCGAATATGGCAGCACATTTAGAAGAAGAGAAAAAAAAAGTTCTGGATAGATTTAGAATGTTCTAGAACGACTTGTGACTGATGTTGTCTGTCTCTTTCTTTGCCATCCAGAGTTGAACACAGGTCAAATACAGGAGGGGGTAGGCGAGGCCATCAATGGGATTGTGAAGCACTTCCACAAGCCAGAGAAGGAGGTGAGACAGACCCAGTAGAATTGGCCAGACTAGACAGACTCCAGCTTCTGGTTCTATTATTCATCACGTCGTAGCTGTGAGACGTGGGTTTGCCCTGCATTGCAAAGGCGTATGTTCATACAGTGTTATTTATGTGTGTCTACGTTTCCCCACTGTACAGAGGGGAAGTCTGACTCTTCTGCTATGTGGGGAATATGGCCTGGTCTGGGCTTTGGAGCAGGTGTTTCAGCATGGCTTCAAGTCACCACGCCTCTTCAAGAATGTCTTCATTTGGGACTTCTTAGGTAGACTCTCTGATACATGTTTATATATGCAGAATCCTAAATGCTAACATTCCCGGTCGAAGCACTCATTTGTATATTTCTGTAATTGATTTCTTCTTTCACAGAAAAATCCCAAGGGTACTTTGAGAGTGCAGAGCAGCGGGAGGTGACTCCAGATGAGAACTGGCAGACCCGAGTTCGTCATTTCTGTCGCTTTATGCGTGCCATCAACAGTACGTCCAGAAACATAGGCAAAGATGGAAAGTTCCAGATGCTTGTTTGCCTGGGTGCCAGGTGAGCTGTGCTCTGCAGTCCCGGTGGATCAACAATGGTTGTGCTTTGCTCATATCTGACATATAGGTATATATGCTATCCACAAGCTAGGAAAGAGTTACCTTCATATAAAAAGGTTGATAGACCCAAAACGAATTCAACAGAAATATACTCTGATATCTGCTTTTAGCTATTTCTTTTTCTTCATGTTTCTTCCGTTCATGAAAGTGGAAACCGAGTGGGTTATCCCTTCCTGTCCTGATAACTGCCCCTCCCTCCACCTCCTGTTATTCTCTCACATACTGTGGGTGTGTGGGTGCGTTTCCAGCTTTCTATCTATATCCTTTGTGGAAGAGCAGGATTTATACTGATAATACACCTGCAGGTGACTTCAATGAAATGCCCTCTCTGTTAAATCATGAAAGGAAGTGCAACAGACAAGACAGGACATGCCCCTGTAAACACAAGAGATCCTCACAACAAAGCATGAGCCCTTCCAATCCTCTCTTCAACAGTCATGACTCACCCAGAAAGGCCCACCTCGTCCGTGTGATTAACTGCATCTTTCTGGCTCTTCTTAGGGACCATTTACTGCACCACTGGATCGCTCTGCTCGCCGACTGTCCAATCACAGCCCAGATGTATGAGGACACTGCTCTGATTAAAGACCACTCATTGGTGAATTCTCTGATCAGAGTGCTGCAGACTTTACAGGAGTTCAACATCACCTTGGAGGCTTCGCTTGTCAAAGGCGTTGGTGTCTAGGCCTCTTGCCATCTGGACCTGACCCAGGACACTGTTGGGGACCACTAAGAGTTTATTTAACCTTTTTTTTATGTGGAAAGAGACTTGAACAAAGGAGATTTCTGGCTTATATTAAAGCTACTGTTACATTTATCATATATGAAGTGCAATGAGCCTTTCAAAATGTGTTATTTTTTATCCTCAACAATGTTGCTGTTAGATGTTAAAAGTATGTTTTCTATTATGATCCATGATTTCCACATTGTTGAAGATAATAACCCGCCTGTGCTAAGCTGTTATATTGAAAGCTAAATATTTTCATTGTTATTGTGAACTGCAGACAATGGCTATATTTAAAATGGAAAACAAGGAACAAAAACTGTTAATATATTTTCGACGAAGAACAGTATTATTTTGATATGTCTGTCAAGTTGCTTGCTCTGTTGTCAATATAATTCCAATGTCATAATGCAGAGCTTGAAGCAAATGAGTAGAAGTATGCTTTATAAGTATATATAATGACAAGAGAGATTTGTTCTGCTGTGTGAACAACTGATTCACCTACATCGACACAACAGTGTTCGATGTTAGGTCATTCCTTGGGAAGTACAGTAGTATGCAAATCTTTTCTTTGGATTAACAAGGCCTGGGGTGGTCCTCCCAAGAAGACAATGTAACTGATACGCTCGTGATGCACAATTGTTTTCAATTTGAGGAGCAAAAGGCCTTTGTTATTGTTTCACATGTGACTCTCAAGCAGTTATCCTAGCCATTGTTTGGTGAAAAGTGACTCATAGCCTTGATGTAAATAACTCTAAACTAGTGGAACTTTGTCGACTCCAAATAACTCATTCCCCACTTCTTCTACAGCTTGGTCCTGCGCTGTGTATTTCCGGCAGGTTAACCTCTTAACTTTACAGTACAGTAGGTTGCATTTCATCAGTCCATCAGCAGTTGAAACTATGACACCCCCCTTAAAGACCTTAGAACATATATTGAATTAGATTCTTTGGCAACACAGAATGTGGACTGGGAATGTTTTGATCATTGCAGCCGAGGTCAGCGGGGCCAAAGCACGGTACGTTTGGCTGCTAAATGAAGCCACATTCAATATAGAGAAGCAAACCCCCCTAACTCTCTGACCTGTTGGTATTTCTGCTATGCAATATCAATCCACTTCACACAAAAGAAGGAGAACCTGGAAAACTAGATTCGAATTATACAACCTTCTCCATATAAATTACTGTGCAGCATATGATCAATGCAAACAGTGCAGCGTGTCATTAGATGTGAAAGATGTCTTTCCTGTGTGCCAACAATGTCTGGATTGATTGTGTTGTACTAGTTCATGTAAGACCCACATGAGCATCTTGGGAGATATATATTTTTGTTTTTCAATACTGTAATTGTACATTTATTGACATAGCCATGTAATGTAGTGTTTACTAAGTGAGCAACTGTGTACAGTGTAAAAAAAATTTAAAGAATAAAATTACAGAAATGAATGTAATCTGTGTATTACTTTTGTAGTTCGTGCTATTTATTTTCTCTGGAGTTACAACTTACTAACGGATAGGAAGAACCAAGACTTACATCTCAAAACTGAAATAAATACCTAATATGAGCCACTAATCATTTCTTACAAGTTCCCAAACAACATTTAATACAGATGAAACACTGTAGTAACAGCAGCTGGTTCAAAATGTAAACAAACTCATTCGCGCCATTTTAAAGCATTTTTTTTCTGATTCTCATTGACTAAATGGTTTCTGGGATGTCGAGTCATGAGATGAGGTGTGTACAATGGTCAAGCGCCACAGTCTGCACTACACCTCCCAGCATGCAGCATTCTTAAATACCATGCACAGAGAGCGTCCATTGGTTGAATCTTCGTTCAAACGAGAAGGCTACACTCCTTATATGGCGTTTCTACGATTAAACGTCTCCTTCCCATGTTTTTTATGCTAATGAGCCCAGCTGTATGCACTATGCAGTCGTAGTAAGGCATGCGCAGTGTGTGAAAAGAATACGGCGAAGATTCAAAGTTTTTGTTCGGTAAGTCCTTTTGTAATTCCTTGCAGCTTTACATGTAGTTAATTCCAACAGTAAAATGTCTATGATGTTGTAATTTAAGCATGTCTCATTTCAAATGTGATCTGGCCCACTATGTTGCTGTGTTCAAGTCAGACGTCCTATGCATTCAACAATGGGAGAGCGTGGACGTGTGGAGCGTGGCGTGGTGTGGTAGCTAGCACTCATGCTAGCTAGCTAACAACAAAAAGGCATATTGCTATTTGGCGCTCTTAGTGGGCGAAAGTTTGAATTTAAAAGCGGGGAGTAATGTATCTTGTTATAAATATTCCCCCTCTTAATTTAATTATTGTGCCACTTTCAATTATTCAAATGTAGAAAATGACTCATGTCTTACATTTTATGAGTAGCCCCGGTAGCTTTTTGTTTCTTCACTTCAGATTGCGCTAGCTACTTCCCCGCTTTTTGTTTCGGATTCCCGCACTGGCGTCAGAAGAAACCCAACTTCGATTCTAGCATTTCAATTTAAACCTGAACTAAATGCTCGACGCAATGTATTAACAGTTTTACAATCGGTTTGATAAACTAATTGCAACTCGACGCGTTGTTTTATCATCCTTGGTAATCAACGGACCAAGTTCACGATAGAGCTGCCGCTAGTACTAGCTTCTGACGATGGCGTCATGGGTTGCCAGATGAGACGCTACGCTAGCTATCTTAAGTTTGAAAACATAGGGTTCTGTTGATCTGCAACCGCTAAATAAACCCTGGGTGTGAATGGTGCTGGCTGTTTTATTTAAGTGTAAAAGAAGCCTTGCTATTTCTGCTTCAGTTATGTTTCGCGCTATTCGGCGAGCTGCATTCAAAATGTGCATTCTCGGGTAGGCTAGGGTACTACAGTAGACGGTCTAGTATCACAGGTCCAGGAAACTAAAAAACAGGTTATAATCACAACATTACGTTTACTATTATAAGTACTTTGTTTAGATGTTTTAAATTACTCGGGTGACAATTGTAATTACAAATGTGTATTTGAATGCGTTGCATTCACTTTCGTATTCGCATTCAAATGTTACTGCCGTTTAGTAGAATTGTTTTGAGCGCAGGAGGTGACCGCCCCCTTTCCACCCGTCGAAAACATTCGATACGCAGAATGCAAGTATATTGTATCACTGTACTGCGTAATTAACGACAATATTTCTAATCTTTGTCATTACTCGTCACATTCTCTACAGGTTTAACACTTGATAACTACATGCAAACATGTTTGGTTTCCACAAGTCGAAGATATACCGCAGTCATGATGGATGTTGCATCTGCAAGACCAAGTCGTCCAGTTCTCGTTTCACAGACAGCAGTCGATATGAAGAAACTTTCAGACTATGTTTTGGGTGAGTTTTTGGCGTCGAGGTTTCATTGGTGTGCCGAATATGTCTAATCTAATTGGTACTGTCCATCAGAATGTTTATCTTGTTGGGATGTTTCTCAGCAGTAGCCTTACACCTGTTTCCTCCAGTGCAGTGAAAATGGAGTGAAAAAGGCTTAAACATGAATTCGGAACATGTGCACGTTGAGCCATGTGACATTTGTTTGGTGTCATAATAGATTAATGAACTCTTGTTAATGTAGGTTGTCAGAGGACCGTGTGGGGGATATCTGCAATGCATGTGTCTTGCTGGTGAAGAGATGGAAAAAACTGCCAAATGGTTCTAAAAAGAACTGGAACCATGTTGTGGATGCAAGGGCTGGGCCTGGTTTCAAGCTGACCAAACCTAAGAAGATGAAGAACAGTGATGGGAAGAGAAAAAGCAAACTGAAGAAGCTTCACAAGTTCAAGCGTCAAAGTGAGTAATTTTATTATGTTATTTAAAACCATCTAAACTAAAATAATATTAAATCCTCACTTAAATTACACTTAGCTACACATGATGATATTGTTTACATTTATGTTGACTCCAGAATTCTTCTGGAAGCATAACAATAAAATTCTTGTGTTTAGACTCTGATGCTCACAGCACCACCTCCAGCCTGTCTCCATCCCAGTCCCCGAGCTACAGTAACCAGTCTGATGACTGCTCAGACATTGAATCAAAACAGAGACGCTCTGCTCCCTCTGCCTTCTCCTTCCTGGACCGCTCTTACTGGAAAAGGTATGTCATAGGTTCCCATCAGCACTGTGTAATGTGGGAGAAAGGAGGGAAATGTTGAACAAACTACAGCTGATTAGTATGCATGTGACTGAAATTCTGGTGGTTGTTCCTTGCAGACAGAAGGTGTGTTGTGGTATTGTCTACAAGGGCCGGTTCGGCGAGGTGATCATCGACCCACGTCTCTTCAAGCCCTGCTGCAGCTCCAAGAAACAGGAGACTCTGGTGCCCACGCAAATCGACAGCCATCTTCCCAGCACCCTCCCTTCTCCGCTCCCAGAAGAGATGAAAGAGGCCTGGTAATAGTTTTTAGCGCCCCCTAGGGGTGTCAATGGCACCCACCTGGTTTTGTCTCCAGTGGCAGACTTCTCTCCCAAACCCGTTCCCTCATTAGCACACTGTGTATTTAGACAGCTAAAGGATTTTCTTTTTTTCCTTTTTGATATGGGTATTTTCTTATTTTGTATAGGATTAATTTTCTTATCTTTTTTTAAGAAAAAAAAAAAAAAGAAAAAAAATATTGTTTTTATATGGGCATTAGTGTACTATTTATAGGATGAGAAAGCAGAATTCTATTTGGCCTTGAAAGGCAAATTATCCAGGTCTTATGAATTTGCAACGTTTAAAACTTATTTTGTCACCTTTACCAGCATTTGTATATACTAAGTTCCTTATGCTAGCATATCAAGACTTATATTTTTTTTATTATGTTACAGCTGTCTGTGTAAATGTTCATGTGCCGATATGCAAGTCTACCAGCTATAATTCTAAAAACCAGCCTGATTGCATTGTGACCAGATTGCTGCAATGTTTGTGTGGTACTTTTTTGCTGATGCACACAATATATTTGTAACATCTGAATGTGTTACAGGCTGAGTGATAAGGGTTGCCAGTGCATTTAACCTGATCAATTGCCCTTTACTTGGGCTTTTAAGTGTGTATATGTGCATGCATAGTCTCACTCTCCAGTCTCCACACATGAATGGTTTTGCAAGCACTGAGTCGTACTGTAATGAAAACACTCTGGATTAATGCTTTCCAGCTTTTAATGCAAGGAAATCACAATAGAGTTGGACCATGCATGCAGAACTCATCTCTGTACTGGACTAATAACAAGTAACTATTTATTTTGTGTTTTGTATAGTCTTCCATGAAATGAAAATGCACATTGTATAGCAATATGTTTACAATGGTTTTGTATATACACACACATGAGTGTTTATCCAATCGGGACATTTAAATTGCAAGATTAACAAACCTTTTTAAACCACTACTTGCATGTACATATTCAGAAATGTTGACAGCTATTTCCAACCATCTCGATAACAAAGGCAGCAGGTATTTGTTATTTAGTCTAGGTATTTGAATGAAAGTTGAATTCAAGAGCAATATTAACACAATGTTTTTCATCTATTGTCAGCTTCATTGCCTCTGCTATTCTGTTATTCAACATGTATTAGTGATTTTTTATATATTAGTTGTCAGAAATGAGTCAATGCTGAGACTATGCAGGCATTTTGAATGTGTGAAGCGGCCTCGCTTAGGGGCATTGTTTTGTCATCTGCCCTATTTGTCAGGTCCTGATTTAACCAAATTGGCTTTTCAGCTTTTTGCATTTAGCATTAGTAAACGCCCTGTAGATAATTCTCGATTACATCAATTTGCTGTAAAGTGTATGGTTTCTTTTTATGAATATTAGTGTCACACATGTTACATTGTTGTGCATTATCTGGACCAAACCTAAACAATATCACTGTGGTGACCATTTTTTTATCAATGCTGTAAAACTTTGGTTGTTTGCAGAGCATTTACTTTGTGACAGGGTTGTTGAAAATATTATATTATCAAATAATGTCAAAGAAATGCTGCTTCCCTTTATCAAGATGGAAATCAAACCTTTTTTTGTACATATGGAAATGCCAATTATTTTGTGCAAGGTACATGTAGGATATCAGGTGTGCCTTATAAGAATTGTCCTTTTTCATTATGAATTGCAATCTGTCATGTAATTTATATTTATTTATTTCAACGCAGTTTGTAGAACTCATGCTGTTAAATTAACCTTTAGGGCCGTCAAGTCATTTACATGTTGTGCACTTCAATTTCAGTTTGATTTTCTATGACGTTGTTTTGTATACAGTCTCAATAAATTAATAAAGGATATCTTGTGTGTTTCCACATTTGTACCGCCAGATGGTGCGCGTAGTTTATTCATAAATCAACTAGGCCACTTATGGAAGAGCCCCTGGTTTTGAGAAAGTCTGGATGCTCGCGTCAAAGAGTGAGTTGCTAAGTTAGTGGTACAAGCCCAATATATTTAAGTTTCAGTTCTCGCTCGGCATTGTGTGACGGACAAGCATGCACATCTGATAAATAAAATCCCACTTGATGAGCTGCCTTTCAAAGTAGTCTATTACACTCACAGGGTACCCTCTGATTTGATAAACGGTAAAAGTGGCAGATTAGTAGGCCTAATATAAAAGCTTGAGTAGGCTTGGATGGCTGGATCTTTGATTTATATGACCTACGTACTTCGATACATTCTGGCCTAGCGTGCGCTCGGAGTTTCACAAACGAATTTTACACAACAGACGGATTTCAAAAGGATGGCACTTTGATCATCGACAAAGACTAAACAAGTCTGGAGCAGTCAAGTGTGAAATACAATGGGATAATTTACGACCACCATTATTTCGAGGCCTGGGCATTCAGAGTTGTCCGCTTTATAAACCCAGGGAGAGGAAGAGAAAGAGCACACTTTCTGGGACGTTAGATACCATGAAGATGCAGCCTACACGAGTTAATCTTTCTTCCCAAGCTTTGCGTTTGCGTTTGCATGTACACCAAACCAGAAGGCAAAATTGAAAATCTACCCATAAACCTAACGTCATATAATTCAAACTGCGACGGAATAAATCAGTGCGCTTTCTCTCTCTTTCTCTCGTCTTCACACACTCGCTCGCACTCTCTCGCACTCTCTCTCTCTCTCTCTCTCTCTCTCTCTCTCTCTCTCTCTCTCTCTCTCTCTCTCTCTCTCTCTCTCTCTCTCTCACACACACACACACACACACATACACACACACACACATACTCACACCTTTTTTCTTTCTAAAGCCCCTTGTGAAGTCGATTGACAGGCAAGAATGAAAATGAGGCGGACACTTGGTCACGACTTCAGTGCAAACGCGTCCTTTTGAGGAGACCTCTAAACTTGGATCATATCACCATGGGAGCTATTTGTATTGCAAGGGACTTCTGTTTGTTTTTGCTCTTGTTAAATACTCGCCAAAGCGCTGCGCTTCCAGAGAACCGAGGTACGTTTTCTAAGTTTCATAGACTGTTTTTACGCACGCTTAAGTGACTGTTTGCGCTCATGTTGTTGTTTTCCCAGTGAATGCGTTAGTTTCCAACTACTACATACCTCTGCAGAATTACAGATCGATTTTATTTATATGATAGACAACAAATGCTGCCTTTCGAACACAGTCAATGTGTTTTGTGTTTGTGAGGTAGGCTATTTCACCGACTAACCGTTTACGATTGGAAAATGTTTGTTTCTAGCATCTTATTGGGAATTCAGAACGAAGAGTCTTCTTAGTGTGAATATAAAATAAGATGGATTCTTTGTAAAAATCCAATCCCATAAGCTTTGAACAAACACGATCAAATGTACTCATGATATATTCCTTTATGATTGGATATGGATTACTATGATCTGGCATGAGTAATGAACAAGTCTTATTTTTAGATGATATAAGGACGTGGTATTTAAACAACCTGGTGTGATTTCAATGCAGACCCATGTGCAGAGGGAAGTGATGGCTGTCACATTGACGCTATTTGTCAGAATGCTCAAGGCTCATACAAGTGCACGTGTAAAGCAGGCTTTAAAGGGGATGGTAAACACTGTGAAGGTAATTATATACTCGGTAATTACAGTGAAGCGATGACTCCTCTCATCAGATTACTTACACATTAGGTGATCCTTAAAGTTACAACAGACACATTCATTTAAAGTACCCCCACTGAAATTAAACATAACAGTAACTAGGCTACATATTATTGATCTCTCAGTACTACATATATTTAGTGTTCAAACTGTTTGTGGCTAGTTTTATACACCAAATACTCAAATGGCGAACCTTCATCGATCTTGAATTATATCCCGTTTCTTAGACATTGATGAATGCGATATGGACTACAATGGTGGCTGTGTGCACGAATGTAACAACATACCAGGCAATTATCGTTGCACTTGCCATGATGGATTCAATTTAGCACACGATGGACATAATTGTCTGGGTAAGAGATGTTTAACTATAAGGTGTAAAGGAGTATAATATAAGTCGACAACCTATATTCAAATTAATGTCACATGGTCGAAAAAGAAAACGTCAGGAATGGCGCTGTACTTGACAATTAGCATATGAAATGAAGACAGTTTTTTAGTTTCATTTTGTAGAATTGTTTTATTGAGCAAAAATCTAAATAAACAGTTGGTCATAGGTTTATAGGTTTTATTTTACCTAGCAGGTTTGTGGCAGGTAGCTTAGAAAACTCTTAGCTGTGTTTGAAATGTTAGAGTTACAGTAGCCTACCATGTCTAACAGGTTATGAGGAATGGATGTTCATGGTTTAGAAATGTAATGTTTTGGTTATCACTGCAGATGTGGATGAGTGTGTGTTCAACAATGGAGGATGCCAGCATACATGTGTCAACACCATGGGCAGCTATGAATGCAGTTGTAAAGAAGGATCTTTCCTAAGTGACAACCAGCACACTTGTATTCAACGTTCTGTGGGTGAGTGACTGCAGATACATAGATCATCCCCTGTTCTATCCAATGCCATGGAAACAGTCTGTCTGTCTGTCTGTGTGCGTGTGTGTCAGTGTGTGTGTGTGTCAGTGTGTGTGTGTCAGTGTGGGTCTGTGGGGGTGCAAATGTATAAGCCTTGTCAGGGGCAGAGCAGCGAATTATGGAGCTAATGATCAAATGTTCACACACAAGGTGGTGATTGACAGCAGAATGAGGGTTGACAGCTTTTAAGTCGGATCCCATCTCAGGCATCATCTGCAAACCCACACTGTGGGAAAAGAAGTCCTGTGTCCCTGGGAACAACACAAGTTAATAACTGCAACACTTGGGCCTTTGTGGCCTGTGTCATAGATGAGAATAAAGCTCCTTTTTTATGTGTCGGTTGCTTCTCAGTATTGTTGAGATGCAAGTGCTTTCCACACCATTGGTTTTTCTCTTGGCAAACCCGCCAAACGCCTACACCTTTAAGGATTTGCTGTGCATGTAGGAGCAGTTCCCAGTGGTTTGGAGAGAAGAAGTCGAATGATTCCTGGACGGTTAATAGGTCTGATGAATATGGTTTTACTGTAAATACCACAGTGTTGCTTTGCGTCAAAGTATATTCCTAAATCCTACAGCTGTGGGGAATTGCCAGGAGTAACTCAAATGAACCGACAGATGTGTTCAAAGCTAAACAGGACAGAAGCCTAAGCTCTTCAACATCTACTTCACCTCAGGTCCATTCAGAGAACAGCTCCTCGGCTGGATCTGCCAGCACTCTCACTACGCCTTTGAGGGAACTCTCATTCATCCTGCCGATGTGGCTTTGCTCTTTGTTTTGAATCGCCTCAACCGGCTCCATTTGGAGCTGCACGTTTAATGGGTCCACTGCCCTCGTTTGTCAGCCAGATGAATGCACCAGGCTTCCCTGAGCAGCAGTATTGTTCTGTGCCTAAAAGGCCTGTTGCAGATCTCAAGTCAGCGTATAACACCATTATACGACGGATCAGAGGCCAACTGTAAACGTCATGGCCTGCAGATTATGAGTGTAGCTGGAGTGGTGCTGAACATTCAGTGTCTTGAAGTCCTCTAATTTTCGGCTATTGGGGTGCGATAATTCAGTTTTCAAGCAGGTTCTGAGTCTCTCTGTCTCTGTCTCTTTGTCTCTTTGTTTCTTTGTCTCTCTCTCTCTCTCTCTCTCTCTCTCTCTCTCTCTCTCTCTCTCTCTCTCTCTCTCTCTCTCTCTCTCTCTCTCTCTCTCTCTCTCTCTCTCTCTCTCTCTCTCTCTCTCTCTCTCTCTCTCCCTCTGTTCCAGAGGGCCTCAGCTGTATGAACAAGGAGCATGGCTGTGCTCACATCTGTAAGGAGACTCCCAAGGGTGGCGTGGCCTGTGAGTGCCGCCCGGGGTTTGAGCTGGCCAGGAACCAGAGAGGATGTATCCGTACGTGTCGCTGCAACCCACCCCACCCAGGTCAAACACACATACTGTACAAGCCAGGCGCCTCTGACCTAAACTGACCTGCGTTTCTTTGTCGTTGTTATGGGTCTAGTAACCTGTAACCATGGTAACGGGGGCTGCCAGCACACCTGTGAGGACACAGAGCAGGGGCCAACGTGCAGGTGTCACGTGAGGTACACCCTGCATCCTGATGGGAGAACCTGTGTAGGTAAGAGATGACCTCCTGCACCCAGACACTTTGACACAGTTCTAACTGCTGATATAAACAGCTTGTGCTGTTTTCAATGCAAACACCTTCCTGCTTATTGAGACTCACGTCAACTCAACTCAAATTAGATTTGTATAGCCCTTTTCACAAGCAGTGTCACAGAGGACTTCACATACGCCCATGGATCTGCACCTAAACCATGCTACATAAAAACCGAACTCAAGTTAAGTTGTAAATACAGTGGATGAAATAGTTCCTGTGTTGGAGCAGCTTTCTAAGTTCACCTAGCCGGATGACTCATCCGTATTTACACCCCAGCCACACCATGGTTGGGATAAGGATCAGTCATCAGATATGCGTGGAAGAAGTAGGGGAGGCCTGTTGGTTCAGCCAGCAGTGTGTGTGGGCTCCAGCATTATCACTGCGTTGTCTCCTCATCCATCTCCCAGCTCCATGTCCTGAACTATCTACCACACACAGAGATTGTCCATACTGTATGGCTCAGGAGTAAACATGCAGCCGGTTACAGAGAGGAACCACACACACACAGAGGACCCCTCGCGCTCTCACTCAAAACCATAGCTACTGTATCAGTCTACCCAACGTTGTGCTAGATGTGACGTTCTGGGTCTCTCTCTGTGTGTGTGTTCCAGAGCGAGACGAGGCCACCGCCGAGCCGTCGGACCACAACGCCACATCCTTCGCCGAGGTGGACAAGCGGGTCAAACGCAGGCTGCTTATGGGTAAAATAACACTGACACGATTCCAAGGTGTACGTACAGCTCTGGTAGAACACCGGGAACCAGGCTCTCAATACACTACAAGCCAGGCTAGTGGTTCTGTCAGTCTGACTGCTTGAATGACTGTGGTGGGCTGAGCTGCCAGAAGCCGACCGGGAGTGTTTGGAAAGGAGAGAAGTGGATAGTCAGTAAACCAGGGCATTCCTCAGGCTTTGGAGCAAACTGTGAAATGACTACGGACTCACACTTTCTCAGCCGTGATTTCTCCCTCTGAGGAGCTACGCGTCTGTAACAGAGTGGTACATTTCACATGTTTTCCTTTGGTTTTGGACAGGATTGGGGTTGGGTTGTCTTCAGCATTTAGCACTGTCAGTCATGTGGTGCTGTGGCAGCATTTTAACATAGTAAAACAGGACTTGGTCGCCATTATAGAAAGCACTACACATTGCCCTCCAAAGTACCACATTATTACCTACAAGGTTACTGCTTAACAGTGTCTGTGGGTTTGATGAATGCAAATAGTTGATGAGTACATATTGGTGTACACGTATCAAAAAAGCCCACCCACCCAATGTCAATGCAAGTTCATAGTTATTTAATAACCCTTCCCATGATGCTGTGCATGTGAGTGTTTATTCCCAGCGTGCCTTGCCTTTCAGAGACCTGTGCTGTGAACAATGGCGGGTGTGACTGCACCTGTAAGGACACATCCACGGGCGTGCGCTGCAGCTGTCCTGTGGGGTTCACACTGCAGCCAGACGGCAAGACCTGCAAAGGTCAGACCCACAGGCAGGCTTAGACCCCGCCCCCATCTCATCTGACAGAGAGTGTATACCGCTCAGCATCGCTAGTCAGCTGAATGCATCTGTGGCCTTCCCTTCAGGCACCACTCTCACGATGTTCTTTCTCTCAGATATCGATGAGTGTGAGCTCCACAACGGGGGCTGTGAACACTTCTGCAAGAACACCATTGGCAGCTTCCTGTGTCACTGTAGAAAGGGCTTCAAACTGCTTACTGACGAGCGCTCCTGCCAAGGTAGGCTTCGTCATCACCCCTCTACCCGTATGAGAGTGTGTGTGTGTGTGTCTGTGCACGCGGTGTGTGTGTGTGTACTGGGAGATAAGACAGGGTGGGACATTCGTACACAATGGTGCCAGTATCGACTTGTCAGATTCCTCTGAAGATCCTTAACGTGTGCTCAAATACAGCTTCACGTTTTGGCCACATTCCCACAACGCACATAGATCCCTCGGCAAGTGAAATCCCCAATACCTCATGCGAATCCTGATAAAACAACTATTTGATGTGTCTGGTTTGTATTTCTCCGGAGGGAAACCTTCTTAATGAGGCGTGTGGGTGACTGTCATCACTGCACTTTTGATTGCAGATATAGACGAGTGCTATTTCGAGAGGACATGTGATCACACGTGTGTGAACTCCCCTGGCGGTTTTGAGTGTGTGTGCAACAAAGGCTACACCCTGTACGGACTGGCCCACTGTGGAGGTAAGAGGGCAGCCTGCCATACACTGCCTCCATGTTGACAGTCACTGTCATGTTCTCTCGAGGAGAATCGATGACCTAGATCGACACAGTTCGATGCAGTGCATTGAATGCACCGGACGGTGTACTGAAGACAATGGCATTCCTGGTAAAGGTTGTGGGTTGGCCTTCTGGAAATCAAAGACAAATGGCGATTATTGATGGTGTGTAATCATGATATTGATTTGTCTGCTCTGTTCTCAGATATAAACGAGTGCAGCGTGAACAATGGAGGTTGTGAGCAGGGCTGTGAGAACACCTTGGGTGGGTTTGAATGCCAATGCCACCCTGGTTATAAGCTGCACTGGAACAAAAAGGATTGTGTTGGTAAGACAGTGCCCACAGATGCTATGATGTGTATGTGTGTGTGTGGTGTGTGTTTGCATGTGTACTCTGTGATGTGAAGTTGACCTCTGGGGAATGTGAAATGTAAAATGATTGTTGTTGTTTTTTGCGAGTCAGTCTTGGGGTTCCAAAAACAGGAGATACTTTGAGTTCAGTTTGTTTCCTTCTTCTTGGCTCTTCTCTGTCTTAGTGTTTCGCTTCAAAACAAGGCCAAAAACCCTGAAAGTCATTCCTGCTGTTTCTACTGTCTTCTGTGACTCCTTCAAGTCTCCTGTTTCTCCTTTACCACTTCCTCCTCCTGCTCGTCTACTCTTGTGCTTCCTCCAGTCGACCACAGTCAAACGTTTTCTCTTTACCTCCGAGTTTGTTGTGGTTTCTATCTAGAGGCTGAGGGTTTACAACCTGCACAGCCCCCCTCTAAACCTACCTTGAACTGCAGCAAGCTGGAAGGAGGTGACAGCTGCTTCCTGACTTGCCAGTCCCAGTTTCACATCAGCAGTGGTGAGTTAACCTGTCACTCAGCAGCACTCAATCAAATTCAGAAGCGACCTGAAACAGCCGTTCTATCCCAAAGGTTCATTTATTTATTTTTTACACACAAACGTCTCTTTTCTAAAGTGAATGTACACTATGTACTGAGGTTCTCTGCAGTCCCTAGGTTTCTCCAGTTAGCGACGTGAGGCTGCATAGCAGCCCCTCATGTTCCGGCACGCCGACTGTTTGCCGTTGGCTTTTGTGGCCCTGCCTTTTGTCTTGGCTGGCCTGTCTCATGGCCCCTGTGTGTGTTTGTAGGGACTGGGGATTCCTATACAGTGACCTGTGGAATGCCTCTGCCCTGCCTGTCTGGAGCACAAAGGAACAACAGTGGCTCGTATTGCACGGGCAAGTACACAACATCACTGAACTGCAGCAGACCGGAGCACTCCGTGACATCAACAAACTCGCAAACACTCACAGGGAAAACTACTTGACACCCACTCAAGCTTTACATTTGCTCAGTACGTCGGGACAATATGGAGGTTGAGGGTTTTTTTTCCTGTTTGTCTTGGATTAACAAGCTATTCTTCCCCTTTGTTGTGTCGGATCAGAAGTGTCAAGTGTTCCACGGATTAAGACCACGGCCACTTTTAAGTCTGGCCCGGGAAAGTGCAACCTGAAGCGGAGTCAGGACAGGCTGAGAGAGGCGTTGAGCACAGCTCAGTCAGGTATGGGAGTCCCTCACACATTTCCCCAAGCTCCTCCAAATAGGAATGACAGATTTGAATTACAACAGTTTCCTGTAACTGTGATGAAACAATGCAGGTTTTCCCTCCAAGTGCCTACATTTCAACAACAATGTCAATAAAAGAAACCAGACCTTGGGGCTGAGCAGAAGGAAACTGTGA
Organism: Osmerus mordax; assembly: GCF_038355195.1. Lineage (NCBI taxonomy): Eukaryota > Metazoa > Chordata > Actinopteri > Osmeriformes > Osmeridae > Osmerus > Osmerus mordax. Next base: position 3,579,006 of record NC_090062.1, read on the forward strand.
GGGAGCCAAATATGAAAGAAATATGTGGGGGAAGTAGTATGGTCCAAAATGTTTTGAATGTCTCAGCACTGCACATTGTCTCACAGTGACAGGGGAAAATGTAATTAGCCATAGCATGCCTTTCAGCTTGGCCCTACCCAGCCATCAATCAAACGGACTTCCGATTGTTGGATTATTTTGTTTATTCAAAAGGTTCCGGCATGGTGTTTAACATCCCTTAGTGTCATATGAAAAGACACAATTGCCTCTAGAAAGGGACATTCTCCCAGTCTCTTCTCTTTAACCCCTCCTCCCTCCAACACTCCGTCCAAAAGTAACAAATGGACTGAGAAAAAGACTGGATGTTCAACCCCGAGAAATCACAGTGGCTCAGAGCCAATTTTAGGATTATTTATTCATTATTCAAGTATTTGTTTGGAATATAATTCCCATAACCCGTTTCTACAAAAAAAGATTGAGGACTGAACACTGAATTGTGTGTGTGTGTTCACAGACAGCAGGTCTCCCTTCACAGAGAACGTCCAGTTCAGTTACGTGAGCCTGCACTGCGACTCGTCTGGCCGCCGTCTGCGGAGCCGCCACGGCAGGAAGGCGGGGGAAGAAGACGGCTCCTCCATCACCGCTGAGTTTGAGCTGGATGTGAACCTAGAGGAGGTAACAGGTTGGTCTCTCTGCCCTACCTGCCTGTGACCTCAAACCTCGGGGTTGCACGCTGCCACATGTTTCCCCTCTCCCTCTCTCACTCTCTCTCTCTCTCTCTCTCTCTCTCTCTCTCTCTCTCTCTCTCTCTCCGCTCCTGCTGTTTTTCACTTAACTAGACAACGTGTTAAAGTATCTCCTGTTTTGACGTGGCTGAGGTAGTTTCTGGGTGTGTGAGACCGGGTGGAAGTATTGGGGTCTCCTCGGGTTGTTCAAAAGAGTCTGTGCGAGAGGATGTGCATGAGTGTGTTTGTGTGTGTGCGTTGGGTTTGCCAATCCCAGTCAAGCACCAGTCGGCATCTTTGAATGTGCGTGTTGGGATTTTGCGGTGTTCGTTTTCCAAAGCCAGTTTTGGTATTGACTGCTTCTCTCAGCAGAGAGCTGTGACCTGGGCTGTGTTCGTCGACGCTCAGAGAAGAGACTGAGGAAGACCATCCGTACCCTGAGGAAGTCCATCAACAGAGAACAGTTCCACCTCCACTTTGCCGGCTCCGACTACGAGCTAGCCAAACGGCTGGCCCAGCCCGTGGACCTGCCAGAACACTGTGGGACAGGACAGGTGCTGGTGGACCGAAAGTGCGGTGAGTGAGCCCCCTTTACAGAGCTAGCTGTGTCTCTCTCTGACCGATGGACCACTGCAGCCCAGTAACCGGCAGTCCTGCTGGACACACTGAGCAGCGGCTCATAGTCATGTCTTTAAGTAATTGAAATAGTCCATGCCAGTGATATATATTTAGACATGTTGGTTTAATGATTGGATTTGGAGCAGGTGTTGGCCAGATGACGGCCATGTTTGGACGCAGACGTGCTGTAATGAGCTGCTGAGGGGAGGGAGTTGGGAGCGCGAGCTCGGAGAGAGAGAGAGAACAGAGAGGCTGTTGTTGACCGAGAGATCTTCCAGCATCTCCGGGGGATGAAGTGCAGCCCAAGGTGTGATGGCGGCTCCGTGCTCGCCGCTGCACCCTGGTCCTTTTTCATTTTACTGCCCATGGTGGGGAAAACATCCATTAGCTTTAATGGCACACTGTCAACAGCGAGGGGAGGCTGGCATGTGTTTTCTCTGGCTCAAACGAGCGTGTGCCCCCAGTTTGGGGCCTCACAGCCAGCTTAGCGCTGGCGGCTTTCCGCCTGGCTCTGCCGGGGCCAGTATGAGAGGCTGAGATGATTCGAAATACCAGCTTTCCAACCGAATGGTCATTAATTTAGCCCCCAAGACCCTAGTCTAAACCTAGACCTACATCTGGCTGCAGTTTTCAAGGCTTCTCTCTCCACAAAGAGGCGTTCTGAAACAGACCTTCTCAGTAAGCAGGTGACCTTCTCTTTCTGGCATGGGCGAGGTCTGATCCTGAACTTAAATGACCCAATACTGTGTGTAAGTTTTATCGACTGTATCTCCTAAGTCTACAAAGTTTTCTGCTACAAGGTTGTCCTGCACTACAATCCTAGATCATCATTAAGCTGCCTGTTGGACAAGGCAGGGGTGCAGACATGTAATTTGGTCGAGGGGCTGAAAGGGAGCCTTAACCCTCAGCTCTATAAAGAAGCTATATTTTTTTTCCCTCCACCCCACCTCCCCCACTGGCTTAGCTCACTAAGTGCAGTTTAGCCCTTTCAGTTTGCCCACTCCATTGTAAATCCCATTGGGGCTCATTCTCAGTGCCTCAGTAGGGTAAGAAATCCCCCCACAACAACATGGTTTCAGCTGTCCTAAGAGAGAACCGGCCAATGTTCATTTCCCATGTTGCTATTTAAAGTCATACAAATAGTAGTCAGACAACTCTAACCAGGTAGTTAGTGTTAATATGTTTCACGGCAATGCCCCTATCTTCACATTTTAGTGGAAATGTATTTTCTAAGTAGTCATTTTGACTACTTGGTGGCTTTTGTATTGGTTCTGGCAAAAAAAAAAAAATTACAATCGTGTTGTGCATTGAAAGTGGTTTAATGTGTTATTATAAACAAATCAGTAGCCTGGAGCATAGCTTGGTGTCGGGAGGTGTCTGAGATGCTGTGAATGAGTCTTGAGCATTGAGCTGCTTTGTGAACACTTGTGTGCCTGTCTAGTCTATTAGAACAGTGTTGTGAAGCTGTTTGCATGTTTGTTTTTACATGGGAGATGTTTAGGAAGTGCTGTTGATTCAAGCTGGCAGTTTGAGTGCTATATCCCCCCTCAGCCAGGGCCACTCTGCATGACCCCAGCCACTAAACCGCTGAGGAGAATTGACTTCAGCTACACCATGGGAATCAATTAGCATCAGCTGTTTGGGCCTCTGCTTGATAGGCGCAAGAAGCGATTTGGACAGGCAGAATGGGGAGATTCAGAACCATGACCCCTTTTATTGGGTTCAGCTCCTTACTACTGTGATACCATAGTGTTTGCCTATGTCATCAAATAGGCAAGAGCTGGGGATTTGAATAGAGGTGAAAGGTCTTTTAAACCTCTTTGGGGCCATCAATTCGAGGACTCTATAGAATTGCCTCTTTGCATCTGAAAGGCTTCAAGGTTTTTTTTTCTCACTCTCACTCTCTCTCCCTTCTTTCCCTCTCTCCCTCCTTCAAATAAAAGCTGGAGGAGACAATGCAATGGTGGCTCCTTATGGTCATTCAGCATAAACAAAAGGCAGAAAAAATGAACTGCCCTTAAGAGAATTACATTTTCTTTCTTCTGAAGAAAGTCTAGCAATTTGCAGAGGCATATATAATGGCGGTGCATGAAAGCTTGGTCAATGTTGCCTCATTAACGGTAGTTCTCTCTCGAAAAACAGCTCAGATTCTACCGAGGGACATTTCGAAGCAGAACAACAACAAAAAAGATTTCTGCTTTTGAGAGAGATGATTAGGTACTCATGAACATGCTTGACATCACCCCCAGACAGACACAATAATTCACAAATTAATTACAGGTGCCTTTCTAGAAGGTAGAAAACCTAAAAGAGAGAAATGAGAGCCAATGGTGCACATCCCTATAATCAGGCCTATGCAGTCTAGAGAGATAAGAGGCAAACTACCCTTTGACTTGCCCCAGTGTCTGCTTTGGTAGGGGTGAGGGTGCTTATGAAGGTATTAAGAGCTCTTTGGCGATGCGCAACCATGTTATGTGAAGTATAAGAGCCTGTTTGATGTGGGCCACAAAGGCAGCTGTGGAGGAGCTCTGTGCTCTTATTTGTCTGGATTTTTTGCATAGCTGCATCAGGTCGATTTGCAATGCCTTTTTAACAGCTTAACACTGGGCCTCTGTGGTGCGCTCGAGTACTTTGTATATGCGTGTGTCTGCGTGTGTGAGGGAGAGAGGGGGAGAGCTTTGCTTTGGAAGCCGTGTATGTGTGAGGTGTGTTTTTGTGGGCAGCATCTTTATCCAACCCTTCTGCTTCATTCGTTCTGCTAGTGAGCTGCACTGCTGGAACGTACCACGACGGGGATCAGGGAAGGTGTGTTCTGTGTCCAACTGGAACATACCAAGATGAGGAGGGGCAGATGTCCTGCGAGCTCTGTCCGGGGCCCGAGGTGCATGGAGGCACCAAGACTGTGGGAGCACGGAACATCTCAGAGTGTGGCGGTAAGGCACAAGTCAGAACCTGAACCACTACATAGTCCAGGTCAGAATATCAATAATTAGGGACCATTATTGGCGTGCTCAAAAGGAAATAGGACTAACTTTGGTCTGCTACTGGAGCCAGAAAAAAAACATTATGTTTACTCAAATCTTTTAAAACCAACCTTTAAAGGTTTTTCTTTCCAAATCCCATCCTGTTATGTGTATGGACTCCCCAGAAAGGAGTGGTGCCCTGATAAGCATCTCGCCAGCAGATGTTCTGCTTTGTATAACGTCTAGGAACTCTCGGCTTACAGCATTTTAAGCCCTGTTTGAATTAAACAGGCACACACCCGGCCCCTACCCACTTCTGAATAAAAGAAAAATTGAGCCACCACTTTTTCAGCTCCGCAAACACTGTTATCACGGCCAGTTTGTGGCTGAATTGTCTGATCCCATCTCCCGCTTCTCTGAAAGATAGACTAAACAGAGAGAGCTATAGAGCTATCGTTGGAGTCTCTGGGGCAGCCAGTTTGTTAAAGTCACTCAGAAGATATGAGAGAGGTTGTTCAGAGGAAGATAACAGACATGACATCACCTGAATGACATCTGCTCTGGTCCGAGATAGTCCTGCAATGATAGAATGTCAGGCGGTTAACTCCCTGTCATTCCAATTTATAGGGGCTATCATGGAGCAAAACATTGTTATTGACCTGACAGACTTCAGTATGTGTCTGTGTATTGCTATATCAGAACTGGCCTCATACTCTTGTGTTCCCAGGTCAGTGTCTCCCTGGCCAGTACTCCCATGACGGCTTCCTACCCTGCTTCTCCTGTCCCCTGGGCACCTACCAGCCTGAGGTGGGTCGCACCTCCTGCTTCCCCTGTGGAGGGAGTCTGGTCACCAAACGCCACGGAGCCGTGTCCTTCCAGGAGTGTGAGACCAAAGGTGAGGAGGTCCTCTTCACGTTCCAGCTGCACCAAGCCTGGCTCCAGAACTGTGTTTGCATGCCCCAACGCACCGTCACTAACTGACGTGTTGCATCGTAACATCATAGTACCATGTATGGGAGGCTGGTGGAGGATTATACAGAGTTCCATGTTTCTTTATTTGAAAGTGAGCTCTACTGCCCCCTGCAGCGCACTGTTTGATGCTAACAGACTCGATCCGAGTTCCAACTACATTTGACAGAAGCACACATACACACATTCCAAGCTGTATTTGAAGACCTAATCCAGTACAACTTTTTTTTTCTTTTTCTGTTCTGCTCATGTAGTCCAGTGCTCACCCGGACACTTCTACAACACCAGTACACACCGCTGTATCCGTTGCTCAGTGGGCACCTACCAAGTGGAATTTGGTCAGAACTACTGCACCGCATGTCCAGGGAACACCACTACTGACTTTGACGGCTCCACCAACATCATGCAGTGCAAAAGTATGTTCAGTGTTTGAGTACGCACGACGGCTTTCTGAAAGAGAAAGAAAGAGAGGGACAGCATGTCTGTATCTAATGACTTTATAGACTTAATAAAACACTCCAGAGAGTAAAGGACAACACGTAAACCTGGCTCAACTCCTGTCTTGGGACTCACGAGAGCCATGTTGCTTGGTGACCCAAATGGAGTGCTGCTGCATATAATTGGCGTTGCTGCCCTAGAACAGCGTAAACTATTTGACACTATGCTGTTACCTCACAGACAGGCAGTGTGGAGGAGAGCTGGGAGATTTCACTGGCTACATCGAGTCCCCCAACTACCCGGGGAACTACCCGGCCAACGTGGAGTGCACCTGGACCATCAACCCCCCGCCTAAACGCAGGATCCTTATCGTGGTCCCAGAGATCTTCCTCCCTATTGAGGACGAGTGTGGAGACTACCTGGTCATGAGGAAGAGCTGTGAGTGCTGCATGTGCATGTGTGTGTGAAGGTCAGCAGGGTGTATCATGGTGTATGCGTGCTAAAGTGTAAGTGGCGAGGAATTGTAGGTGGCAATAGGCCATGAATTCAGTGTTTTGGAATTTGAAAGATGTCAGGTGTCAGGTTTGGCAGTTGAGGCTGCATAGCATGTTAGCGCCTCTATGAGGTGATGCACTTACAATAGGACAGAGCTTAATGCCCTTACGAGGTTGCAATATAACATTAGGGCTCCCGATCTTAATGTTGTTCTTGTGTCTGACACATGCACATATTTCCTGATTGCACAGCTCTTCCCAACTCTGTGACAACTTATGAGACGTGCCAGACATACGAACGGCCCATTGCTTTCACCTCCCGTTCCAAGAGGCTGTGGATCCAGTTCAGATCCAATGAGGGGAACAGTGGGAAGGGCTTCCAGGTTCCCTACGTCACCTATGATGGTAAGAAACTCACGTTCTCTGGGGAAGGCCTTGTTTTTTTCTCAATTTATGAATAGCAGAGATAAAAAAAGGGATACATGAACTAATGCACTGCCAATCTATGCATTTCAGAAGACTACCAGGAACTAATAGAAGACATAGTCAGAGACGGAAGGTTGTATGCATCGGAGAATCATCAGGAAATTCTCAAGGTGAAATCTGCTTTATTTCCCCCAAATGCATAGGACCTTGCTCTTTGTATTATCCACAGTCACACTTATATTTGCATATAGGGCCCTCTTGTGGCGACAACATTGTTTTCTATTTCTATCTATTGTTTTCTATCCTTTGAGTACCAAGTCTTTTTTAAGAGTAATCATTCTCATACCTGAAAACATCACCAAAACAAAACAATGTGTCGACACCAAAAATAAAAATAAAGTAAAAACAACAATGAAATGGCCTATGTGACAATGAGGAAGTGAATAGCAGCAATCTTCTTCAGACTGCTGTAAAGATACCAGCCTCTTAAAATATTCCAAAGAACCCTTAGACTCCAGTTTATCTTTATGGATGTCCTCTGTTGACATACTACAAACTATATTTAGAATCTTAACTTGTGTGTCTGTATCTTTTGCAGGACAAGAAGCTAATGAAGGCACTGTTTGATGTTTTGGCCCATCCACAGAACTTCTTCAACTACACAGCACAGGAGTCAAAAGAAATGTTTCCCAAATCCTTCATCCGATTCCTACGCTCCAAAGTCTTGAGATTCCTACGTCCTTAGAAGCAATTTGTTGCCACCAACTTACTCTGTGGAACTTTCATGAACAGTTTCTGTCTTAGTTACTGGCTTCAGCTTTTATATTCTCCACTGACCAATACACACATATCATTTAGTTATCCTGTCCTATGAGGATTGATGACAAGAGTGGACTGTACACTTAATGTAGTTATTTTGATGAAACAAACCAATCAGACATTTCTCACAGTAATTTCCTGTTGGAACTTGAGGAAAGCGATTAGTTCTGGAACAAAGTGGCAGGTTCTGACACCACTCCTTGCTCTTGCTTCCGTAGGATCATCAAATTATGTGCTTGAGATTGTTGAATGTTGAATGCTGATTCTGAAAAGTATTTTCAATGTTTGACTCTGAACTTGCAAACCGCTTATAAATCCAACCTTTGTTTGGTGATGCCCAAGAGCTTCAAGATATCCTTTAGTTTTCTAGCAATATGAATGCATCAGTTTGAACACTGGTAAATATATTCATGAAAATTCATGATGTATCTATATCTTCACCAATAGCATAGAAAGCAAGTGTCACCTGACATTAGTTATGTGAGATTTATACTGAATGTCAACAAGATAGATAGTGTGTACTTATAACATACTTAACAAGTTTCCTGTTTCACATTTAGAAGATAACTGGCTGAATGAGATGCAAAACAAATATAGCACAAATGTGACCTTATCCTGGGAACATTATAGCACTACAAGGAATGTAGTGACACTGCAAAAGCAATTATTCCTATGAATGTTTTGTATATGATGTAAAAAGTCTGTGATAATGATAATGTATTGTAGTTAACTGCATTCCTGGTATTAGTAGCTCTGACACATTAACACATACTCACATGTATGGTGGCTGCTTCAAGATCATGCTTAATTATAATTTTTCTCTCGAAATCATGGTTTTGCCTTATAACCGGACAATAGACAAGACCTTGCTCTGTCAAATTACTAATGTACCAGGACCACCAACAGCTACCAAAGACACTATTCACTCACAAATTGTTTTTAAAATGGAGAGATGGAGTAGCCTTCATACTCAAAAGCAGACCATTACGAGGGTGAGCCAGTCGTGAGACGGAGTGAGTGGATTGTAAAATAGAATTGCTCTATATTCACTTATGTTTTAGTAAATAAATGTATGTCTATATTTTTTTGTACATTTAACATGTTGTAAATAAAGCGAATAAAAGTATTCTTGTGTTTTGGTTTCATACCTCTTTTACTTTTATGCTAAATGAATAATAAAAGGCCTATGATTGGTTCCGGTTGTACCGTACTAACGGGGATATTATTCATGGACACAGGAAGACGCGCCTGTAGTCAGCTGATTAGGTTTTAGCTAGCTGGCTTGCTAGTTGTGGGCTCCTAAGTCTTTACAGTTGGTTCATAGTAATATCTTAGTATAAGTATTTTGCAGGTAAATTTCGCCATATACGACCAAACAAGTATTCTCGAATCGAAACAAAGGAAAATGGTGTCTTCCGTCGCTGTCCAACTGCTCTCAGTTGTTGTTTGTTTTCTACTTATGTCAACACAGACATCGGATGCCAAGGCAAGCTAGGCTAGGATGCTAGAACTATATTGATTTTTAATTGCAATCGCATGTATATTTAAAACGCACATTATTGGAATGTAACATCTTAACTGTAAAATTAGTTCGCTAGATACAGTCAGTTTACACGAGTACTGGGGTACTGTAACGTAGCTATCTTAGCTACTAGCCTTAACCTGCTATCGTTTGATGTTAGCTTCGTTTAAGAAAAGGCAATCGGCCGTTTGAGTCGTTTTGTGGTTGACTGTGGTATCTCGTCCCTGTCTGTCGCAGTTAACTAACTAACTATCAATATAATTATATAATTAATCTTATATTATTATTCTGATCCCCTAGAATTCAGAAGACATCCGATGTAAATGCATCTGTCCACCCTACAGAGAAGTAGAAGGACGGATCTACAAGCAAAATGTTTCATTGAAGGATTGGTACGTCAACACGAACACTGCCACAAATACAAACATGCCAACAATAAAAAAGAAAACATGTACCAATACAGCATCTTTACTTTTCTGTTTGTGCCTTTGACTAATTTCCTGTAAACCCTTCCCAGGCTTGTTGTTCTCTGCTTTAACTACTGTAAACCAGTGATATTGAGTTTGTATTCACCCCTAGTAACTGTCTGCATGTTGTGGAGCCAATGCCAGTTGATGGCAACGATGTGGAGGCATACTGCTTACGTTGTGAATGCAAATATGAGGAAAGAAGCTCTGGAACCATTAAAGTAAGTTCAGTGTGGGGTTAGTCGATATTTAATTAAGTTGAGTTATTACACACACAGACTATAGGTTGTTAAAGTGACACTACAACACATTCTATAACATTCTTTGACAATTATAATAGCGTTATAGTCAGGGCTAACCATGATGTACATGTCTACTCTGTTCCAGGTGACCATTATCCTCTACTTGTCTATTTTGGGCCTGCTGCTGCTCTACATGGTGTACCTGACCCTGCTGGAGCCCATGTTGAAGAGGAGGCTGTTTGGACACTCCCAGCTCATCCAGAGCGATGATGACGTTGGGGTATGTGCATTTGTATTGACCATGTCGGCGAAGGGATCGGGATGAGGGAACTTGCTAGGCTGATCGTGCTTCTGACATGTGTTCTTCTGTGTGCGTCTCATGTAGGACCAGCAGCCGTTCGCTAACGCCCACAACGTGTTGTCTCGTTCTCAGTCGCGGCCCAACATGTTGAACAAAGTGGAGCACGCTCAGCAGCGCTGGAGGAGGCAGGTCCAGGAGCAGAGGAAGTCTGTGTTCGACCGCCATGTGGTGCTCAGCTAAACAGGCCTTGTAGGAAATGAAGGCACTGGAAGAAGCAAATTCACTGTGACTGAGCCCCCCCTCTCTCTTCTGTCTGATTCCTCCCGAATATCCTAGACTTGCATCCTCATTTGTGAATGATTGCTCATTTGGAACTGTGCTTCATTGTGTATGATAATATGTGTTTGGGAAGTGATCATAGTGAAGGATCTCTGTCAGATTGGCTACATTGTGGTGTTTTGATCAGAGATCTTCAACATACTGCCAGTGTATAATATTGTATTAGGGATCTGTCTTATTTACTAATAATATAAGGAAGCATAATTTGTCACGGCAAATAGCAGTCTTTCACTCTCCAATGGATAATTCTAGCAATTTGCACAAGCTTATGTTTATCTTGGCTGATAGTTAATGTCAAGTTGTATAAAATTGGAGTATATGTTGCAGTTTCTAACAGCAAAATGAACATCAAGGTAATAATGTCTACAAAAAATCTCCTGTTGGGGAAATCACAAACAATTCATAAGAAATGTTTTGTAATATATACTTTCAAAATGCATGTTTTATTTGAAGTCCTATTTCCTGTATGAACCTACTTGGACGCTTTTAACTATCTACAGTAAATTTACAGGCAACTGGTCATTTGCTTGCATTGTTGTAAACACTCCTGTCATATTTCCATATTATTTGAGGGAATCCGGTGTGCATTATATAGGATGAAAATATATCATGCAATGTCGTCATTTCATAATAGTGCGAAATCATATATAGGCCTATTCCAATAACTCCAAAAGATGCCTGTTATTGTAGACAGATCCCAGTGTCACTGTCTACACACATTTTGTGTGCTGTGCTTGTCATCCCTTGAGCTCTCATTCCTTAATTAAGATGAATCTGACACCAATCCCAAATTCTCTTTTAGTTCTCTGCATAACTTGCATTGTCTCATACTTACATTAGACAGCATTTATATGACCATGTGTCAATACCACTGGATTGTGAAGACTGTTAGATATTGGTGGTAGGTGGATGGTTGCAAATGTGCGGCTAACTGATATATTGGGTTGATTTAATGAAAGTGTTCTTAACTCTTGTATCTGTGATACCTTCAATTTTGAAATAAATTTGTGAAATATTTTGGCAGTGTTTTATTCAAATACAGATGTAAAATGTAAGCAGTTGTACAAAATAGGCTACTTGTAGTTTTCTCCTGAAGTTTGTCCACCGGGAGGCAACATCTGAGATAAAAAACGTATGAGAAAAATCTATCATTAATTAGGACTAGTGCACAGTGCTCTGATGCAGTCAGTGATTAAGATGTCAGTGAAACACAAATTCCTTGAAGTATAGATAGTGCATAGTGGCCGTGATAAAATTGGTGGCACACACACATTCCTGGAATTATAGATAGTGCAGTGCCTGTGATGCATCTGGTGATGATGAGTGTCCAGAAGGCTGACATTTTGTCCAGATATACCGTAGTATCAAATGAATAGCCAGTGTCCAGAAAGCTGACATTTTGTCCAGATATAGTATCAAATGAATGGCAACTTCTGGACATTGGCCATTCATTTGATACTAGTCTACAGCTCCGGAAAAAAATTAAGAGACCACTGCAACTTTGTCTTTACTTTCCAAAAAGGTTGGGAAGGAGAATTTTGAGTGTGGAACAGAATTCATTTTAAGAGGCCACTGCAAGTTGAACCCCTCTGTTCCTCACTCAAAACTTTCCATAGCCTATCTAAGTTGCAAGACTTTATTGGACACTGGATAAAGTCCCATTCACGTTACTCGTCATTGTGGAATCACTCAAACACACTTTTGAAGCATAACACTGCCTGTGTCTCAGTGTGCTAGTAGAGTGTAGGTTCACGGTGAATGCAGACATGTCAATCGCACCATATTTTGCAATTTTGAGGAGGAATCCGCCATTGCTGATTGCGGCTAAATTATTCTTTGGAATTGTAGGATTAGGCTACAACTATCAAAAGTTATGAACAGAGATCAGACCACAAAAATCAAGAAACTATTAACGGCTATCAGAAAAGAGCATTGTTTGTCAATATCACATAATGTTGTTGTTATAGTTAAATAAATAAAAAGATTTAAACATGTTTAGAAGTACTGAAATGGGTTGTATAGTTAATATCATTAACCCGAATGACTTTCACAGAGTGGCCGTCATCGTTTCCTGTTCTCTCCATTTTTTCATTTTTTCTTCATTCCATGCCGTTATACAGACAAGATTAGTCTGCGCAGAAATCAGAATGTACTCGGTTTGAGAGCTGCAGTTTTGCTGTCAAGAATGGACTGTTGAACAGAAAACCGCCCAAAACAGAAAAAAACTGGTGAGGTGCATTTCATTGAGTATATCCCTAATTACTTGCTTAAGAAAACCATACATTAGAATAGTCTGGGTGGTTCCAATTCAGCACCTAATGAGAAGTTTGTGTAATATTCGATTGAACGAAAGATTTTCAAAACTTTTTATATTTCATAGGTTGTGGTTTGTTGTTTCCTGTTATTTGTATATTCACTTTAAAATGCAATATTGATACTCTTAAGGATTGGTTTTACAGTAATAGCAAAATACTGAACTATATCCAATCAACCGTGTTATATCGTGAACGGTAGGGGGCGCTTTAGTCCTTTTTATTGATGTCTTTGGCCTCAACTGGAATTACTCGGTTGGTTGTCTGCCTTTGTTACAGTCGCCTTCTTGAATGATCAAACTACACTTTTTGTTACAATTTGACATCTGATATTTTGGGGAATATTATATAGATGCTATCTGCTCCAATCAGTACTATCCCAGCTAAATCTTGCAAATCATGCATGAAGTGGTTCTGTCATAGTCAACCATTATCCTCTTGGAGTTCTTCACTCAAAGACTGTTGAAGAGCTTTCATTGTGTAGGCCGCTATTATGACTGCTGTGCTCTGGAGGGAAATATTTTAATGCCACAGAACTCAAGATAGCGGAGGTTATCTGACCTTCTGATACAGTTACTCTGATGTGTGTGCTCGAAGTGGAACTAGGGGACTACCCCTTACTTCTTGAACTGCATAATAATGGCTTTTAATGATTGAATCATGAATCAAGAAACATATACTTTGTTTGCTACTTTGTTCATAATGAGTGGTGGTATTGTCACAGGAGTAAACATCAAGTGTTATATTATTGCTCCATTTTTTATTCCCCAATCCTTTAATTCTTAGGAATGTATTTGTCCAAGAATGAAGCCAATGTGCTTCATGTCTCTGTCCTTCCAAACTGTAAGGTTGACAACTATAATAACATGAACACATTGAAGTGATGGAGACAAGGGCCCTCAGGCTACAGGTATCCTCTCTGCACATGAATACTGTACACAGTGACCTCAGTTCACACCGTATCGACACCAACAAGCGAAACGTATTGGGTGATCAAGGAACGACCGAGACACATCCTATGAATGAATTCATAATTCATGAATTCAATGAATCCAATGGAGATATTTGTTCATGGAAACTGCAGTAGCAACTGTTTTCAAAGTCTCATGGATGGCTTTTGTTGCAGTGCTTCCCATGGGTCACTGACTCCAAATGGAGTCCATATGAAGAACACAACCAAAATACGCTTTAGTGGGGCCTGGGGCTGCAGCACTTATTAGCAGTATGCATAATCAAACACGTTCGGAACAGCATAGATGTCTCTGTTCTACTAAAGGGGTTCCTACATCTGTATTTGTCTCCTATTCACTGAATAGAAATCCTATCATGACGCACGTGTACAATACATGTCAGTGGATGACTAACTGACTGATTGACAAAATACGTGAGTTCTCTACCATTCAGTACTATTTGTGTACGTTTTTTTTCTTCCTAGAGGCCCTGCTGATGTGTGGTTTTCCACAGGTAAACTACAAAGAAAACTGAAAAGGAAAAAAGCGCTGATGGGTCTCGTCCCCTCCCTCATTGTTGGTTTACTGTATTGCTGGCTTGAGGCACAAGTTCTGAATTGGTGCTCCAACCTGATAGGACTTGACACTGACGTTTGCCTCAGGATCTGTCTTGAAATGGAATATGCTGTGCACTAAAAGAAACAATACCTACAGTACATGATGGTGGGCAGCAGATAAGATAAATTCTCTCCCAGTGCTGTTTTCAGCTCTGAGGCTCTCAAACTGCGACTTGGGTTTGACCATCCTCATTTCCATAGCTCCCTTGACCTGCTGACCTTAAGCTATTTAAAATCTCCACATGCCGGAGGACAGAATCTCACAGGAATATTTTGTGGTAAGGGTGTGGTGAATACTGAATATAACACTGCAAAGTACTGTTGATACTGTTGAAAAGTTCTGGGGCTTTTGTGGGTTTCCTCAACATGGCCAATGTATCCTTCACAAATGTACACAACATTGAGTTTATTCATTTAGTGTATGCTGCGTGTGTTTTTCTTTCTTTCTAAATGGCTTTAACAGGTGTAAAAGGTAGACAGTTGGGGGCTTTGGGGAGATTATTTTGAAACAGATTTATAGCATTTAAAGCTCAGTGGACAAATTCCTGAGGCCAAGCATTAAAATGGGTTAGAATCTCTGTAGAATCTAGCACTAGACAAGCACCAATCATTCTATGACCAGAAGAAAAGGATTTGTCAATGAAAGTTGAAATTTTACTGGCTGAGTTTCCCAAGTTATGCTACAGCAAGAGCAAGGTAGCATATGTACAGAGAATTAACCCTGAAGGCAGTGCTGCTCGATAGCAGGGAACATTCCAGAAGTATCAAGTTTAGTTTGGGTTGTGCGTTCAACAAAATGGAGCATGTAAGTTTCCCTTTGTCTCACAATGCATGCGTTCCACTGAGCTATGTTGTGTCTTCAGTCCGGTCAGTTACTTGGAGTCCTTCCATGAGGCTTTAGAATGTATGAGAGGAGAGCTCAGAGGGAAGTTACACAGTGACAAGACAGTGGATGTCCTGCAAATCTGATGTTATGTGCTGTGATGACGTATGCGTGTGTTTTGCGACTTCCCCTGTTCCCAAGTCTGTCGGGTGAAAGGATGTCCCAGTGGACGGACTGAATTAGACCACAGTGTGGACAACGTGCTCATGATCAAGGAGAGGAGACACTGGAATTCTTTTGAGTCGAGTTGTTTTGTGGGAAAAGGATTTCATAAACTGCCAGTGCTGTAGGGCGATAGCGTGCCTTTCTCTTTTGCTCTAAATACCATACCGTTTTTATGTCTAAAAACATTTCTAAATTGATCTGCATATGTGCTTGTTAGTTTAACTTGATGGCCCTACAAATGTGGACACAAACATTGCATGGTATGATTCCTTCAAACCACAGTGATTGCAAATGAGTCTGTTTTGCTTGGATGTGGCCCCACACTTAAGGAAGCGAAAAACAGACACATTCTTTGGGTATGGTGATCTTCCTAACAGTGCTCATATTCCCTTGGGGATTGTTTAGTCCGGACAACATGTTGTTTCCCAGTGTGTTGGGATGACTGAACAAGAGATTAAGCCCCAAGCCCAGCCACATCGTTCTCATTAAACCAACCAGACAGTGACCTTTACACTGTAATCCCATAGGGAATAACATCAGCTAATACATTAAGAAAGGTGTGCTGCTTCAATATGTGTTCATATATGGCCACACAGTTTGCACACAGAACTTCTGATAGCAGGTATTTTACTGGTCTCTTGATTATTACATTTGAAGTTGACTTTATCACATCCCCATACAATATTTCATATAAACATTTTACCTTGAATAGTTTAGTACTCTGAATTGTTGTGTGAAACAGATCCAGAATGTGGACAACTTGATCATGACACTAAAGGACATATACTAAAGGCCTTCCTGAGAAACTCTATAGACTCCACCTCAGCTGCATACAATAGACAAGAGAGCCTGTGGAAACTCGTGGGACTGAGGGGAACAGCGCCAAATCCAGAGTGAAGTGGGGGGCAAACAATCTATCTCCATAGAAACAAGTCCAGCCCACGCCTCTCCAGCAAGCTCAAGGAGACCGAGAGAGAGGGAGAGAGTTTTGGTTAGGGAGACATGACTCCCAGTCCAAATCTATGAGTAAGAGGCAGGTTTCCAACATATAGGCTATTCGAGTTTTCTAGCAATTTAAGTTACGGATTGCAATTCCATTGAATAGGAAATTCTACTTTGAAGATGATCATGGAAGAGAGGCGCTACTTTGAGGTACAGTAAAGTTAATCGCTTGTTAATTTGTTGCGGGCACGATGTATCGTGGAGCTATATTGTCCGAATGTACACTTCTCGCTTACCATTGGCAGTCCATTTTAGCGGCTGCACGAATATGAAATATCAAATGTAACGCAGACATAGGTCTGAAACAACTTTCCGATATGCAGTTCTACATTAAATACAGCCATCTCTTATGATGATCACGTTTTTTTTGTCTTTGTTTTTTTCTTCTTATCATATGTAGCTGGCCAACTTCTAACTGGCAAACTAGCATCCTCTGTATAACACGCGATAATTTAAGAAGCGTTAAATACCAGGTTTCAGCTAGAACTGTACTCTCTCTTTTTTTCTAATCTCAGAGGGGCATCTCTGCAAAGATACACTTCTGCCTGGGCCTCCTGCTATCACTCCAAATACAGACCCTGCAGCTGCAAGCCCTTTTTCTTCAACTTTCCATGAACAGAGTGTCTATTGTGCACATCTAACAATGACCTCTCCTTCCAGCAGGACTGGGTTGTCAGCACAAAGCTGGGGAGGCCCCTCTCTGTTCCCTGTCCAGGGCTTGTGTAACAGGGGTGAGGAGGGTGGGATGTCAACAGATGCTTCAAGCTGTCATTATCAGACATTTTTATGTTTATTAGCCGATACACAATTAATGGGTGATCTACAGCATGCCCATGTCAGGCCCACCCTAGTCACCACACCAATAGCTTTCACGCCTCCCCTGTCCTCTGTCATAGTACACATCTGTATATTAATATTATCATTTCAGAAAGTTGATCTAGGCCTAGTCATGGTAACCATCCCACAGTCCCTTTATCAGAACTACTAATTGTGATACAGTGTCGAAGGGTCTTGAACAGGGCCTCAGTCTTCATCAACATCAATGATGGTGTTGTTGCTCCCTCTGTGGTCGGAGGCTCATGAGGAACCTTGTGATCAAGTACAGCCATGTCTCTGGGAACCCAGGCCAGAAAACAACCAGGTCTGAGTCTATGTTTAACCTTAGAGCCTAATCTTCATATTCATTGTGAGTGGTAACATAACAGCCCAGTTCAAGATGATACTTTTTTGTTATTATAGATGCCGATCTGTTATTATCTATCAAGTAGCTTGCTGTTATGTCTCGTTTGACCCGATTCTTTCGATCACACAATGTTGTGTTCAGTAGACTGAGGCCAAACCTGCTCTGAACGATGACCAGAAGTTGGAACATCAGTTGGAACTTGTGTTGAAAGTCAGTGGAGCATCACTTGTGCTGACTCCAGTCTGTCGCCCTGCTGTTCCTCCTCAAGTTCATTTCATCTCTGGCGTTTGCATATTAGGCCCACAGCGAGCGTGAGCAAAACACAGCCTACGGTCATCTTTAATGTTAACTTCACTTTAAACTTTAGTAACTTTTTGTAGTTCACCTGGAAAGGTACAGTTCATTTGACTTAATGAGCGTCGTCTTGGACCCTGTCCTCCATTACCCAGTCTACTCCCTTCTCTTGTTCATCCGGCCTTTGTTACCACAGGAACATGTTCGACACCGTATGTCACTTCCTGTCGTGTGTTTTGGTTTGGAGGGAAGGAGACACCTTTTATCCACTGTTGATGTGTGCGGCACTCTACTCCGTCTCAAGTGATAGGTGGGGCACTGTCTGAGTGTCTCCCTGTTCAAATAGCACCAATCCCATGTCCTCCTTGTTAAACGTTAGGATTGCAAATACTCCCAATGTTGCCTTAAGTGTCTTTCCTAGGGACTTAAACACCTGTCGAATGGATATTCAGGATGGCTGGTGCATTCTTTGAAGCTCACTTGCCATGCGAAGGCTCTTTATAAGGTAAACTTCCTGAACTGCAGGGAAGTTGACACCTTAGCTACAAATGATACTGGATTTACTTGCTAATTCTGTAGCATAACAACATTTTGGTCACGAATAAACGTGGGAAAAAGGAATGATGTTTTAACTCCTACCGAGATCTCCGGCCATTGTTATTTGGGCTAGAGAAAAAAAGCCCGGCTTAAATCTGGATTTTAGATACCGGCCCTCCTGCTTTCCTCATTCCTTGTAAAGTCAATGCCTGTGTGTCAAAAGTCATGAGTGTGACACACATCCTAACCCCCTGTAGCAGCTCCTATGGACATAAGCCTGTTTTCCACATGCCAGCCTCGACAGCTGTGCATGCTCATAACCAGGTTGCACAGACCTTTTTCTTTCTCCTCTCGTTTCCACAAAGAGCAAGTCTGCTATTATTGCCTTGAAAAGGAGGGAACTGTAAGCAGCTGAACGACTGACAGAGCGATAGAGAGAAAGAAAAGAAAGAAAGAAAGGGAGATGAAAAGGGTCTCTTTAAGAATGGGTTCCATCTGGCAAGTTGAGCCAGGGCTACAGTGGCATGGACCTGTGGGTATTGTGCTGGTGTGTGTGCAGCTGCTTTCAGCAGCGTCAACTTGGGGTGCCCCCTGTCCAGGAGTGAGAACGGACAGTGTGAGACTGGCACAGACAGCCCTCCGAAAAAACAACCATCCCTCGAGCCACAGACCATTCTTCTGGCTCAGGAAACCCAGTGGTCTCCTCACCCCTGGCACTGAAACTCAAGTCAAAAGGAGACAAAAACCAGCCTCTCCTGTTGCCTGTGTGAGAGACAGGGCTGACTACTGACGTTAATTACCACCAGAGAGCCATAGATTCAGGTTGAAGGACCCCTCTGAAATCATGCTTGTCAACAGAGATATCTGTCATTTTTGCTCTTCTCAACCTAAACACTACGTGCTTGCTCCATGACGACAAGCAGCATGTAACACGCATCACATGTAAAGTCCGTGTAAAGGGCTTTATAAAAACCATATGATGTTATGTTAGGGTTTGAGTGTCCAGTGCAGGTCCTTGCTTCCTCTTTAACGTATATATTTATATAGTAACTCAATTCCCACTCTTGAACTCTCCTCCTGGCTGAGACACTTCCAAATCTGTACTTGTCTCTGAGAAATGGGTCATCCTGAAGAGGTTCTGAACCCAGCCTGGGTACAGTACAGTTCTACCCATTCAGTCATGTTCTTCATCGGGCTATGACGTCTGGAAAGAGTTGAGAGTCTACAGAGCATTCCGTACCCCGTTCTGGCTTGTTGCCTGTAAGACAGATCCATGGTGGTTTGAAGGCCTTGGAGTCAGCATGCTGATCAGCAGAATCTTCCAGAGAGGTGGAGGAGAGGTGTAGCAGACAAGGGAGGGGAAAATCGGAATTAGAACACTAACTGCTTCTATTTTTGGAGGCCATTGTGTCTGTTGCTTGCTTTTTGATGGGGATGTGGCGGGGTATGGAAATCAGAAGCAGAGGCGGCTCTTCAGGAGATTTTAACAGTGGTTCTGCCTTATGGGAGAAGAATCTGGAATACGTTTTCACAATCCCAGACCATGGAAAAGTGCAGTGTTCACCAAATCAGACTACAGTATCCACCATGTCAGTGAGTGCCAGGTGTTGAGTGTGCACATAGTTGAGTGTAGTCTTTGTTGGATGAAAAAGAAGACCTTATCATTGGACCCAGGTGTTTCTGTCGCGCTCCTGTTCATTCACCCAACCTTTGGATGTGTTGAATGTTGACCTTGATTGACAGGGCAAATATTAGCGCATACCTGTGCATGACGAACAGTTCTATGGGACAGTTGACCTGTTAGTGCAGAGACGCTAGGGACCTCTGACCTGTGGACATTCCACCCTGTGGCTACACACACACACACACATGCACACAGACAACGTTATATGTGAATTTCAGTCACCCGATAAAGGGCTTACTTTTTAACCACATCTGCTTAGATGGGCTGAACACAAAGCTCTTCTCTGTTACATCTTTAAGTGTCTCAGAGACACGTTCCTCATGAATATTAAACTGCTCAAACTCTAGACTGTTCATCACGGTCTGTTTCTTAGATATTGCTTTTCAGATGAGCCACGCTGAGGCTCAGAAGTGTAGAATTTGAATTAGACCTCTTTTCTTTGAACTGCATTTTATAGATCGGAGACTGTTAAATAATCCATATGATCTAATACTCTTAAACAAGCCCAGTTTATGATGTAATTCTATACTGTAAGATACTCTCAGACCAGAGGAAAATTCAGATTTCCTTTAATTGTGATGTTTCTTGCCCAGATGTTGGCCTGTATTCATTTGGTTGAGCTATGAAGTGACAGTTATGAGCTGTTAGTTTTAGGGCTGGCATTCAGGGCATGTCGACAGTAAGTGAAGACGCTGGAACATGAGTGAGCTAACTTTGCTGGCAAGAGACTGAGTGAAAGGGTTTATAATAACACCTATAGGAATGAGACGGTTTGAATAAAGTAGACCCAGATGCAAGCCAAGTTTTGCACTGGTAAACAGAAGCCTATGTCTTCAGCATTTTGTTAAGTGACTGGTTTCACTAGAAGAGAGGTATCAAATAACGATTACAAGATTACACTCGACATGGGATTGTTTCCTCAGAACCAATGAGGAACATTAGCATGACTGGCCAATCCTGTTCTAGGTTGGGTAGGTCACAGGTAGTAAAATGAACATTATTAAGGAGCGAATGTTATTGGGTGTGCTCAAGCCTTCGGCGAGAGCACAACCTTTGTTCTCTCACATATATATTATTATTATTTTTTTTATTTCTTTTTGCCCCCCTAAAACTCAGTCAATATTTGGCCTACATAGACAACGTAGGTGTCAAAAGTTTCGTCTTGGTAGCGATTGAGTTGCTTCTATTGGAATTTACGTTCCGTTGCATGGTTTAAGCGTAAGTTAAGTTTTTGTGGCGAAAAGTGAAGCTAACGGTGGCTAATTTGCTAGCCACAGTCACTGACGTTACTAACGTCACTGCGTCACTAACGTCACAAAAAACACGCGTGACTACCTTTGCCAGAACATTCGTTTAGCATCTGTTAACTTGGGGGATAGCTAAGCTAACTATAGCTTTACTGCAAGGCAGCTGCAGAAACGCCACAAGAGAAGAGGCCAGGGTGATAACTATTTACTCATTTTACTTTGTGATATGACACACAATTGTGATGTGTAATGTACAATATAAGCTGATATTATTAAGGAAGTACATCTACTTTCGGAAACAGTAGTCTACTATTTCACTGAAGTATTAGCATCATGACGTTAGCCTGTGTTGCCCGGGCAACACATACTACAGTGGTCTATGATGTAGCGTTATCTGTTTTCAATCGTTAAAATAAACATTCCTCACATATACATTTTCGTTGTAGGATTTATTATGACATTAGAAAACGATTTGTTGGTGAAATTACCATTACCTGTGGTTTCAAACCAGTGTAGCTCACTGCAACGCTGTAGCTTACGCGAGACACACTACAAAAACATCTAGCTACAGTACACAGCTGTTTAGGAAGTCAAACGGCGACAGAAAATGTTCGGCACTCCCCTTACTTAAATCAAAAGTCTATCTAACTACTAACCTGAACTTCATTGCCACAGCCTAAACTTTGTCAATCTGTTCATGAAAATAATTAATTTCAGCCTAAACCGTACAACGGAACGTTAAATCGAATTCAACCAACGCAATCGCTACCAAGACGAACACAGCAGTAGTCTAGTACTGTACTGTAGTAGTACAATTTACCGGGGCAGCTTCTCCACACAGGGCTATATCGCATTTTGCGTTGTTACTGACAATGATCGCTACCAGTGAGCTTTTTATGAATGAGCGATTTTCCACTAAATAAATGTCAAGCTTATTTACGTTTTTGGGGGCATATTTTCAGTTAGCAGATGGTACTGTTTGAATCGCGATTCTATCTTCTGCCGGTAAAGTCGTAGAATAATCTTCAAAGGGGGTTCTTTATTAATGAATGAATGCAATATGAGTAGGCTAAATGCCTGAAAATATCACGAGAAGGGACAACTTAAAAGGACGTTTAAGTCATAGAGATTAGGTCAATTTTTACACCGGTCTGCCAAATGTATTCGTTTTGATTCAGCCTGTCAGCTGCCTCTTGCAGGGGAAATGAGAAGACATCATATTTCATTCTACACTTCACTCGTATTTTGAGTTGTAAATGAGCAGCAAAAAAAAGATGCTTTTAAATCTATGTAATCTTTATAAATAATAAGTAGGCCCGATGCATTTTTATATAAAATATACAGACCCCTGTGCAACCGACGCAAGCAAGCACACCCTACAATTTCCCCAGAAATTGTATCCTCTCTAGTTCTCTATTGATTTCTCCACTGAGTAATCTGACCTGGGCCCCAGTGTCCTGTTCACCAGAATGTGTATTAGCACCAGTCAGGCAGGGTCGGAGTTTAGCCCAAGGTCACTTCCGGCACCAGACCCCTTGCTGAGGGGCAGAGAGGGTATAAATCCTGACTGCTGTCAGCCGTGTAGACTCAGCATGACTGGACTAGAATCCAGAGGTGGGAGGCCATCCCAGGGAGAAGAGAACTGTTAGCTTCCTTCTGTCATAATCCTACAGAGATCGACTCAGTGTCAAGTAAATAGTTGGCGCGAGGGTTAAGTCAATAGCCAAATTTGGCATCAATATCTGACAGGTGCATTCCATCATGAATGAAACGTTGAAACACAAAGAAAGCGGATTTCTCAAAAATTGCTCAGATCTATAATAGTTGCCAGTGTCTTACTGTGTCCAAAGTAGTTCTTTGAGAATGACATATTCTCCCTGGGCTTGCCTGCCTTCACTTGCACCAGTGATTATTAACTGTATTTAACCATCAGGAGATATCAGTCAGGACCTGACAGGAATGATTCTTCTCAGCCATAAGCTGTATACAATAGATTAGGAAGAATACCTAGATTTGATAGATAGCTTCCCTCTACTTGTGACATCCCAGGAGGGTAAGGCTGGTTTGATATACTTCAAAGGTAGGTCAGAGTGTGCTCAGTCGGTTGTTTACAGCTTGTTGTTCTGCGTTAGGAGATGGGATCAGTGGTCAGGAAGTCAGCTGGCTAACGCCGTCAGTGAGTTCTCTGACCTATTTCTCCCTGTTCTTCTATTTGAATTTGATTGTCATTTGAAACGTGTAAGTCGCCGCAGATGTGTGGTAGCCCAAATTCACTAGAAACGTGGATTGAGAAGGAGAAAGCTGCTCCCTCAAAGGCCAAACCGCAATGTTTAGCCTGGGTCGAACCGTATGGAACACTGTCTGTGGAGTGTACCAACGTTCCTTATCAGCTGTGCTCGTGTCACCCTGGACCTGGGTGCAAGGCTGTTTGGGGCAGAACAAGCTGAAACGTGACTTGTGTTGCACAAGGGGTTCTGTTACGTCATGTAGACTTTCCTCCTGTCACTTGTCATGGCACATTTTGTCATGTACAGGATTTGTTAGGAATGGCTACACTTGGAAGCTGTATTGATTAGAATTTATATGAAGCAAGATCGAGTTTGCCTTTAATCTCTCTGTACATTCCCTGTAGAAAAACATTGGGGCCAGCAGTGAAGCACCGTACTGTTTCACTGTTAATTGGTGTGGTGACCTTGATGACTTATCTGAATTATTTTCTTAAGAATGCTGTATTTGCTTCCCAGATGTTACAATTGAAAATGATTTAATAGCCAGTATGTTTTTAAGCACAGAGTATAGTATTTATACAGCTGTGTATCTTTCAGCAAGTCCATGAAAATATTCAGCCTCACTGGCAAAAACGGTCTCTCCACTGAATATTTCATCTAGCTGGAACAGGTATTACACAGAAATAGCAATATTTTCAGACATCTTATATCCTGTCCAAAAGTCCTCTAATATTTCATGTGCTTTCATGTTCTACTTTTCTTTTAAGAAACACCCATTAAAGTAGATAATGACTTTTATGAATACAGGCGTGAGTAATAGGTGTAACACCAAGTATGCCTTTGGGTCCTTATTTCTCTCTGTGTAAGAATTAATACACTGTATGAAATTCAACATCAACTTTGCTGCAAACCCTGGGCACATTTAGTAAAGTGGTACCTTTCTCGACACTGACGACAACTGACAGCACAAGAACAACAAGAGCAGTTCTTAGGATCACTCAGGCACAAGGCACTCCCTTTCCCTACGCCAGACCAAAATGAAGATATATGCCCTGTCCTCTAGCTCTGGGTCCAGTGAAACAGGAAATAGCTGACAGCAGGAATGCCATCTCTCCCCTCATCTGTCTCTATAGGGCTCCGCTCCGCCACTGGCCGGCCCGCTCACTCGTACAACAACTTCCTGTAAACAAGAGGCTTCTGAGGGAAACCTGGCTGAGCGCTCTCCCATCCACCACCCCTGATCTCCCAGTGCTCTCCCCCGACCTCCCCTCAAGCCATAACAGGCGCTGTGAATAGAACCAAGGAGAGGGAGTCCGTGGATTTGTTTAAAGAACCGAGGCTGTATTTATTTGACGCTTTCTGGGTGACGATGAGAATGGCCTCTGGTTCGAAGGGAGGAAATGGTTAAGAATGGGGCTGCGCGGTCTTAAGCATCCAGGAAGTGTGTAGGGTGAGGAAGAGGTTAAATTATAGGGTGTTCCTGCTGGCGTTGGACCTCTGAGCTTGCATAATATGCAGTCTTGCAAGGAGGAGAAGCTGTGAACTACAATAAGCGACTAATTTTGAACATTCCCTGCTACATGTTTATTACAACATTAAATATCTTGTGGTGAGCAAAAAATCCTTGATCACATTTGACTCATTAGGCAGAGACATGATTGAATCTGATGTTGACTAAAGGGAGTTTCTTAGCCCGTGTGAGAATATGTGCCTTGTGTTTAGCGTCCTGGCCCCTTCATGACAGAAACCACCACTCTCCTACGCAGCTTATAAAACTAATATCAGCAACGAAAACACTGGACTTTTCCCCCAGCTCCTCTAGGTGAACACGTTCATGGGAAAAAGCAATCACCATTTAATGAGCCAAGAGAGCAACTTAAGTCTGTTAATCTTGGCTGCTCCCCTCAAACAAAGAATGATACAAACACAGACACTTTTGTGGACATACACACATGTACACACACATGCAGACACACACACACACGTACACACGTACGCAGACACACTGCTTTGATGGTTTGAGAGTCTTCTCGGTTAAATTTGGCTCATCTCTTCTGTTTACAAAAATACCATCTACAACTTGTTCTGTCATTTATATAAATCCACCTTTTTCACATGCGTATCCACTCCGAATTTATGGGGTAACAACAGACTGAGATTGAATAGTTCTTTTAAACAAGAACCCGGAAACCTCTCCAATTGGCAAGAAGATTTCAGAAATATTCCGCTGTTTCTGTGGTAACCAAAGGATTTAGTCCTCTGTTTTCAGACATCAGGGCCCATTTTAGCTCTGAGCCGTGACCTCATGATTACCGCGTTTCCATTCATCTGTGTGAGAGGAGCGAGGTGGTGGAGTAGAGTCTGGAGGACACAGCCTTAGTCCAACTACAGTCCTGTCTGTCCCAACTGTTGTTTGCTGTGTTTACTCACACAGTTAGGAATCCAGTGAAGTCATGGATCTGATATCTGTATGGCATTCCCATGGTAGGGAATAAGGTCCATATTTGTCATGGTTTTGGCCAAAATATGCACTGAGCGTATTGACCTACTTTGTTCACGGTCTAATTCAAGTATGCGTATTTTAAGTCATGCTTCGTTTACGAGAACTATTTTCCCATTAGTAGATATTCATGACTTACTGTCCATTGTTCCCCATGTATTTCAGGCTGTCACAGGTGACCTGTCCCATTCTCTTCTCCTCAGATGCACTCTACAAGACTGAATGGCTGGTCTTGTTGTGCTAGTGCTTCATATCTCTGGTGTTTAATGCCCTTCTGTCTGCCTGTCTGCCCTTCAGATGAGCGGGCAGTCTGAGAGAGACGATGACTGCCAACAAGAGTGCCAAGGCTGCACCACGATCAGGAGTCTGTAAAGTACCTCGCGACATCCCAGAGAGGTCAGTAACACCGGCAACACCAGTAACATCAGTAACATTATCCCAGAGAGGTCAGTAACACCAGTAACACCAGTATCATCAGTAACATTATCCCAGAGAGGTCAGTAACACCGGCAACACCAGTAACACCAGTAACATTCTCCCAGAGGGGTCAGTAACACCAGTAACACCAGTAACACAAGTAACATCAGTAACATTATCCCAGAGAGGTCAGTAACACCAGTAACACCAGTAACATCAGTAATATTATCCCAGAGAGGTCAGTAACAGCAGTAACACCAGTAACATCAGTAACATTATCCCAGAGAGGTCAGTAACATCTGTAACATTATTCCAGAGAGGTCAGTAACAGCAGTAACACCAGTAACATCAGTAACATTATCCCAGAGAGGTCAGTAACATCTGTAACATTATCCCAGAGAGGTCAGTAACAGCAGTAACACCAGTAACAGCAGTAACATTATCCCAGAGAGGTCAGTAACAGCAGTAACATTATCCCAGAGAGGTCAGTAACAGCAGTAACATTATCCCAGAGAGGTCAGTAACAGCAGTAACACCAGTAACATCTGTAACATTATCCCAGAGAGGTCAGTAACATGATCCCAGAGAGGTCAGTAACATCAGTAACATCATCTGACTGGGGAGAGAGACGGAGAACTGACAGGAACGCTGCCAACATCCTCTATGAGGTCATTTCCCAGCACAGGTGCTTATGTGCTCAGTTGCACCAGTTTGGATTTTCCTTCAGGTTATTCTTGTAAGCTGCCTGACTGATAAACCAAACAACTCATTTAAATCCAGCATCCTAACCCTGCAAATGATCAAACCACAGCTATTATTCATGCAATGTTCCTTTGTAATATACACAGGCTGCTGTTTTCGGTCTCATTTCCTTCAGTCTTCCAGTAAAGCAGAGTTTCTGTGTTGTGTTAAGCACACTTCTGGAATAAGGCCCCCTTTCAGCTATAAACTCTTGTCTCCTTAAAGTGTGGATTGTTTGAGTGAACATGGTGAGAGCTTACATATTCCTGCCGGAGGAGAGAAGCAAATAAGCTCTGATAATGAGATTGCTGGCTACGGTCGTCTCGGCTTGCATGTCATATCTTTCATCCCGTACGGCACTACTCGTGCGCACTGTACGAGCGTGTCCACAGACTTGTCCTCAAGCTCCATCCAGCGTGAGAACAGGCTCGTAAAGGATTTCAGATGTGAAGTGGAAGATTTAGACTTCCATGGTTGCAATCCATTACCATTCAGCGTTTCGTCTTCGAGTGTTGAATGTACGGTATTAGGAAGTTCACTTTCCCTGTGGAACATGTACTGAATGTAAAACTTGGCTGTATGTGTGCGTGTGTTTTGGTTGGATCCCCTAAGTGATAAGAATGAGCATGGCTGCCAGTTGGAAACTAGCTAAGCTGCTGGCTGGCACTGTATTGTGCACTGGCCCGCTGAGAGCACCATTGCTGGTGAGGAGTTGGAGGAGTTGGAACATGACCACCTCTGACAGCTATTTGTTTAGGAGAAAACCATTCTGTGCCGAGTCCTGCAGAGTCGTGCCACCTCACCTTGTCTGGGGTGTTCATAGCTGGCCCTGCCCTCCTGCAGAGAACATTCTGAGGTGACGAAGGGGAGAGGTTGGTTTCACCTGACCTAAGACCAATCTGACACTTCACATCTATTGCTCATCTGACAGTTTCACTACGTGAACGAAACTGCGCTCACTTGAATACATCCTCATTTACTCGGGACAAAACTCCAAACAACGAATGTGAATTCAAATGTAGTAACCGGGATCTACATAAAGATCTGTAATCTATGCATGAACAGACAACCATGTGTTAAACCCTTCCCTATCCTCCCACCAGTCCTGCTATGCTACACAGAGTTGAAAAAATAAATAGGCAGCAAATCACTCTCATTCCTTGGCAGGAAAAATGCTGAGGAGACCATTTCTCATGAGATTCAGGAGGGGTGAAGGGCTTGTGATGGACACTTCTTTTAATAGAAAAGATAATCGTTGAGAAAACAAATGAAGTCACTGGAAAAGCTGGATATAAATCTACAAAAAGGTCAAAGCAAATGGAATAAAACTCATTTACGAGAGAGAAAGAGAAGCGAGACCATTATGAACTTGGGGAGGGGGAAGTCAATTTTTATGCGTTCTCTTTTCAAAAAATCTATCAATTTATTTGCCTTACTGGCCTCCCTCCTGAATTGGCGTGGTCCTGAAACAGGAAGTGGCTTGTGGTTGATGTGCCCTGGAAGAGCGATGGACTCCAGGAGCCAGAAGTCAGCAGCTAACCCACCACTGGCACCCTGCTCTATCCATGTGTGGCCGGCCCAGCTGAGCCTGTCCAGTGCCAGGCCGGGCGTGTTTTCTCTGGGCCCGTCCTGACCACCACAACACTCTCACAGACCCAGACACCAGCGCCACCAGGCAGGAATGACCAAAGAATTCTGCTCTCAATGTTTTCCTTTTGTGTGGGAGTCATTCCAGCCAAGTCGGACCAAGAGGAATCTTTCTGAAACTTGCTCTATTTTGTCACGGCTGATTGAATTTACATTTGGGTATAATAGTGTGATGGGTGCATAGGGGGTATTCCAACTGATATATGACACAATTCCAAACAAATCAGCAGCGATATTACACTGAGTTAGTCACTGGGGTGGTATAGGCCGTATCACAGTGTGTAAAGGCTGTTTGTACGTCAACCGAGAACCTTGCTTGAATTTATGGTGTACATTGTCAGCTGCACTGTGTTTAGTTAAGTTTGATTCATGGGCCCCTCCGTATGCCATTTCCCTCTGCAGAGCAGTGGCTTTAAGAAAAGAACTCCTCCTGCACTGAAGGCTTATTGTGAAGAGTAATGCCATCAAAATGAAATGGTGAATTTGTGTGATTATGCATGCTGTTATGATAGATACCATATGATACCGTAGAGCGTTTTGAAACTATGGGACTAAAAACCCATCTCTGTGCACATGCACTCTCCCTATTAGGCCATATTGCATATTTAGCAGACTATACTGCACTTTTTCATTTGAGACATTTGGTAATTGGATCTCCCAAACCCCACAGCGGTGCTGGGCTGCTGTACGATGATGTATGCAGGTCGAAGGTTGTGAATGAACCTCGTCTCTGAAGCAGGCCTAATGAGAATCATGTCTAACTAGGACCTCATTTTTCTCACTGTCAGCAGTCCAAACCAAGCTTCCTTAGCCAGGTTCTCTCTCCTCCTCCTCAATGGAGCTAGCAACCAGGAATTCACAAAAGGAAAAGCCACCCGGGCTGTTTTTTCTATTCCCTCAGAGCACAGCTGGAGTGGTTCTCAGCAGCAGAACTGGTTCGTATAAACCCCTTAAGGACTGATAACTAACTGTTGATTGATGGGTTGGATTCGTCGGTCACATTCCACTGTTGGGTTGACTTCGTTCATGACTCTTCCTGTGACAGCCAATGACATCGTGTCTCCAATTTTGTTGACATAGCGGAATCAAAGTGTGTTTAGTTTAGTATACCTAACTATCGACTTTTCCTCTCAAGCCACTGGCACGGTTAATGGAAAGTTAAATGGGAAGCTTCTTGACTTACAGAAGGTGAGTATAGGTCCGGTGACTACCGTGGTGACTATACGGCATGAAGCGTTTTGATTGCTCAACACAATCATTCCGAATTTGAATCCATGACCGAGGAACGATTACTATCTGCTGGCTAAAACTCGGCTGCATACGTCATATATGACATGCTCCCCATAACAGACGGTGTCTGTGTGAGCTGAGGCCTGGAGGTGTTGGGTGTGTATCAGAGCAGTAGGACAGAAGTCATACCCACCACAGCGCTGCTGGCCTCGGCCTCCAGGTTCCCAGGTGCAGCCTGTCCGTAGGTCCTCCCTCCCTCCCTCTCGCTCTCCTTTCCTCTCTCGTGTGAAAAGAAGGCAGGGCAGGGCAGGGAGGTGCTAAGAGATCTGTCCCAACCTGCATCCCTGGATCACAGCCCCGTCTCAGCCCCCTCCCTCCCTCCCTCCCTCCTCCCAGCTCTCACTTGTTATTCTAACCATCGCTGTGACATCAGATCCCCGACGCTGGGCTTTCGCAAGCGTTGGCAGCAAATCTGAGAACCGAGCCCTGAGACTCCGTCAGGACTGCAGAGTCAGAGGGAGGATGAGGAGGAACAGTCTCTTTCTGGATGAAGCTCTCGATGAGGTCAACGGAGTGCTGATTCACATGGTTCAGCCGACAGCAGTTACGCTTCCTGTGTGTGTGTGCGTGTGTCTGAGCGTGTGCGTGAGAGGTGAACAATGGGCTAGTCAGTGATGAGCCAGGGACAGGCTTGAGCTCTGTGGATCTGTGAGGAGCAGACAAGGGAAGAACAGGAAAAAATCACTGCAGCTACCTTGAACTTCTGAGGGCGACAGATACTGCCGGCCTGGAGGTAAGGTTTGTGTGGTTGTGGCTTCTCATGTCTTTGTGTGTGGGGTCCGTATAAATTCGACCCAAATCATTTTAATTATGTGGAAAAATCCACACACGCATTTTTGACTGTCGATCAGTATTTGCTTTGGCTTTCATACGGAACCCATACTGCCAAAGTTATGTCAAATTGCTGGGTGCTTTCCATTGGGTATTAGACATGAGTGGTCAACGTTTTCATGTTGCCTATTATCTTAGAAAGAAACGAAGGCTTTGTAGATTTCCCCCTGCTTCTCTTTCTCCTCTGAGAAGTGTTTTGCTCTGTTGCCTTGTGAGATTAAACATGATTGATTTCCCCCTGGCAGGCCCGACACACCTGAGGTAACTAGTGGTATTCCACACTTAGTTTCTCTCGATGTGAAGTCAGCAGGGTTCAGTGGAATTCTAGGAAGCCCTTAAAGCTATCTCTTTCAAGCTGTTTAATGGTCTGAAGGAGGCTATTTCTTCGTTTGGTACTTGGGAACAAATAAGGGAACGTTATCAGGTGGAGGGACTTTTTCTAACACCCCGTCTCCCTCCCTCCTTCCCCCCTCCTCTCCCCTCCGCCTCTTATCTCGTTGCAGGTGCCAGTCTGCGTCGCCTCCTCCCATCCTCTCGGCCACCCAGGGGCAGCACCGCTCCCCACTTAGCGACGGCGAGGACTCCGGGAAACAGAGCAGATACGTGAGGACCGACGGCCGGCTGCTGGGGAAGGCCAGCTGGGGCATCAAGGCCGGCAGCCTGCGCAGCGGCGCCTCCCTGTCCACCGCCTGGGACGCCCACAACCGCCTCGCTAAGTCCAAGAGCATCAGCTGCCTGGACAACAAGCTCTCCATCTACAAGCCCTCAGGCCCAGCCGCCCCTGTGGTTGGCCTGGAGGAGCAGGGGGACGAGGCCCAGAACGACACCCAGAAACAGGAGCGGCTCCCCGGGGGGGATGGACTGAGCGACCGGCCCCTGAGCTGGAGCACCCTCTCTCTGGGACCGTCGACCAACCACGGCCACAAGCGCAGCCTCTCTCTCAGCCGCCCGGCCCCAGGCGCCTCCTCGGCCACCATACGGAAGAAGATCTCGGAATGGGAGTGCAGGAGGGTGGCTCTGCCTAGGATGAGCCTGTGTCTGGAGAAGAGGCCCGGGAACGAGCGCGTCGGCGGCAGCGAGGGCTGCCCCAGCCTGCTGTCCTCACCCTGCAGCGAGAAAACCTTCGACTTCAAGGGGGTCCGGAGGATGAGCACGGCCTTCTCCGAGTGCTCCTACCCCGAGACGGAGGAAGAAGAGGCTGCCTCGGACAGGGAGGGTCTGGGCCGCTTCCAGAAGAGGATAGGCAAGAAAGAACCTTCTGGAATATTTCTGCGCTCCCTCTCCGCCCGCAAGGATACATCTGCCGTCCTCAACAGGATACAGAAGATCGAGCAAGCCCTGAAGGAGAGCCCCGGCCCGGCTCCTCCTCAGTATCTCAATAACTGCTACGCGCCCGACAAGGCCAGACAGAAGTCTTTCACCATAGGCGGGATTGACGACCTAGACAGCGCGTGCACCAGCAAGCGCAGCAGTATCTGCTCGGTGGCCACAGAGCCGGATGCGCCCCCCCCCTCCTCCTCCGACAAGCTCTCCAAACTGAGACAGAGGTTCAGCGTGAGCTCGACCCGCTCAGAGAGCCCGGACCCCCCCGCGCCGCTGACCCCGGGGGGCACGCCCGTCAACCCCCTGCCCAAACCCAAACGCACCTTCGAGTACGACGCCAACCGGAACCACAAGGGCACGTCGCCGAGCAACGGGCTGCCTGCCGGCGGCGCTTCCGAGTCGCCCCCGCCCCTGCCCTCCACGCCCGCCCCCAGCATGATGAGGGCGCCCAAGACAGACGGGAGCTCACCCAAGAGACTCCAGGAGAGGTGAGAGGAGACGACAGTCGTCACTGTGTGCCAGTTAGCTTCACATGCTAGCTGGGCCGTCCCAAGTATAGACACCCATTGCCTGTCTGTGAAGCTCTCTTCCTTCTCAGACAGTAAAAAACATGTGTGCGCCCCCCCCCCCCCCCCCCAATACCACCCCGCCCCCACACACACACACAAACAAACACACACTGCTCTGCGACCTCCCCCTCATTCAGAATCGTCAGCATTGGAGGATAGGGTGGATTTATGTGGCTGCACAACACAACGTGGGCCCTGCGGTCTCCGCAGGAAAAACACACAGGCATTGAATTTGTTTAGACCCCTTTTGAGAGTTCCACATGGACGGGAAATCATTTATTTGTCTTGGATTTGGGAATGTTTCTAACATGTCCTGAGAATGTTGTTAGGGGTAGGGATCACATGCTAGTTATTTTCTCTTTTGGTGTTCTGGTATATTCAGTTACTGCCTTTTGTCTCTTACTGTAGTCTTGTAGACATTACCTACATCCCAGTTCAGAAAACTAGTGTGATTCCTCTTTTCGCCATGTGATAACAAGCCGAGCTCAACATTCAGTCTGCTGTAAAAAAAAAAATCCTCAATGTTTACCTATATTAGGCGGTAGTATTTTTGGTGTTGTTTGAAGAGTATCACATTGTTGTACTACTATTATTTAAATGTTGTGTTATTCTGTCTTTTCAAATTTAATTTGTCATGAATGTTACCATTCAGACGAAAAAAATTTAACTGGTCAGACTCTTTGCAGATAAATTTTTTCATGTGGGGCAGGTTTTCATTGACCTATGAGGAACTTTAGTGGTTTGGAGCCTCACTCTGGTGATGAGGTCGTTTGTCTGAGACTTGAAAGCCTCAAAGCTGCACACTTAAATGCATCAGCTGAAACCCAACTGTGTCTGACCAAGTCCATGAAAGAATCTGTTCTTGAAGTCAACAAATGAGCTTAGTCTCGGTGAACATTAACCCTTAGATCAAAACGGAACCAAATGATCTTCATACGGAAACAATGATAATCTCGATCCTTTTTTTTGGTTTAGGCACACGAATAGACAGCCTGGGAAGGACCCCTGTTTCTGTTCGTCATGCTGTTAGAGTTGTGTAGCTGAAATCCTATTGGCGTTGTGGAACACTTGACATTGTTTATGGTCCTCCTTCCATATCCCCCTTTGGATACTGAAGGCTGAGAGCCAAGCTAGTTTGGTCCAGTAATGAGTGAGAGCCAGGCCCTGCCAGCGCCTTCTTGATGAGCAAGGAGGAGGAGACCCTTTCATGTCCCTGACTCAGAGTCAGTGTTTAACATTCCTGCGGCCCAAGCAATTTCAGAGGACGCTTAAAAGCCACGAGCCGTCAATGGGGCAGGCATGAGCTCACTGCACTAATGCATCTCGCAAAACAGAAAATACTTTCTCCTTCTCTCTCCTCTCTCTCTCTCTCTCTCTCTCTCTCTCTCTCTCTCTCTCTCTCTCTCTGCCTCCATCTCTGTCTCTCTCTTTTTTCTTTTTACATCCAGGCATACATATGTTATCATTCTATGAACAGCATACAGTACACAGGCTGCGGGCAAACATATTGCATTGTCATAAATAGAGAGGAAATTGTTTTCTGATTGGAGCACATGTTGCTGTCAGCATAATTCGATTTGCATCGGTCTCCCTCACCAGTCTCCAGTAGGTGGTTTTTTCTCCCCTCTCAGTGTGTCAGTGTAATTGGCAGCTTTAGAGAGGGTTGTTGAGGGATGAGGTATATTTTGGTCTCTGGAACATACTGGTGGCTTTCATCTGCTGAGGTGGTCCAGTCCTGATTGTAATCAGCCTGTGGACGAAATCAGGAGTGGCCCAAAACCTCTGGACTGCTCTCCTCTGTCAACACTCCACCGTGTTTCACCAGCCTTTTCTCTTCTGTTGTGTCCTTTTTGTCTTCCGTACAGTACTGTCTCCCTCTCTCCCTTTTTCTGTCATTCTCTTTGTTGTTTGTCCCTCCCTCCCTCCCTCCCTCCCTCCCTCCCTCCCTCCCTCCCTCCCTCCCTCCCTCCCTCCCTCCCTCCCTCCCTCCCTCCCTCCCTCCCTCCCTCCCTCCCTCCCTCCCTCCCTCCCTCCCTCCCTCCCTCCCTCCCTCCCTCCCTCCCTCCCTCCCTCCCTCCCTCCCTCTCCTGCTGTCCCTCCTCTCTTCTTCTCCTCAATCCAACCTTCACACTGTCTTTTCCCGTCCACAGGGAGTCATGTGAGTCGGAGAACGCTGCCAGCCAGCCCTCCTCACACCCGTCCTCGCCCACAGAGAACGGCACCGTCCCCGCCGAGTCCCGCAGTCGCCCCGGCTCCAAAAGCACTTTAGAGGAGAACGCCTATGAGGACATAGTAGGTAAATATGGAGCCCACTTCTGGAATCTCAGAGGACTGGATAGATCCAGTCATGACCTCGTACCTGACCGAGGTCATCTCAATGACTACAAAATGCTTGCCTAAAAAAAGGGCATTTGCACAGTATCGAAAGCTCTGTAATGCCCAACTCTTCTCAGATGGTCGATGATAGATTGGTGGAGAGGTTTAATCTCGGAAACACTGTAACAATTTCAAATTCAGCATGGAGGAGATGGGGTGGAGTTATGGTGGCTGCATCTGTCATCATATCAGCCTTTATTGATTTGTACAAAAATGTATTTCTTAATACAGTAGGTTACATGCTCTGTTTTTAGACAATGGTTATGAGCGAGCCAGCAGCAACAGATGGGTTATATAATGCTGGCCTTCCCCTGGTGAACAAGAATTTGACAGTCATGGTTTAAATTTGTATCGTTTCCCCTTTCTATGGGAACAACCAACCCTTCCTGAAATACTGTCTATAAAACGTCAGAGCTGAACGAACATGTAACTCATTGCTGTTTGTTTACTCAGCACTGCATGGCAGTGTTTGGACCCCAAAATCAATACTCATCACCCTGTCATGCCTTAAAACAAACACTGACTTTCCTTTCCTCTCAAGAATCTGGATTCCATCATGATTGGACTGGGTTTTTTACCACTTTGGGAAAATGTCAAACTGACAGTGCTTTATTCCAAGTCCAGACCTTCCAAAGCCTGAGGCAGAATTCCCATCAATCACATGTTCTAGAGGTATGTGCTCTCCAGCAAGGCTTTTCACCCATGGAGAGTTTTAGTGACATGCAGAGGATATCACCATGAACACGACCAACTCACAGCTCTCAGTGCCGAAGGGTTACACACTAAGTAATAGTATGGAGCGCTGGACATTTTTAAGAGCCAAATTCCTTTCCACTAGGAAAGAAGTCAGGGCCGGCAGCCCAGTGAAAACGCCAGCTCTCCAGAGGAGCTGCATGTGGCGCTGACGTCTGTCACGTCTGGTCCGACGCTATAAATCCCTGCTCTGCTGATGAGGCTGGGACTGGACAACCACGCTGGCCCACCGAGTCAAGGGGAAACTGAGGGTAGAGAGGGAGGAGGGGGCGAGAGAGAACGACTGACATCTGTCTGTCACGCCTGAATGTATCCCTAATAAAATGTAGTTATGGCAAAGTAAAAGGATGAAATGTATAGGAGTGGTTTTGATACAGTGTGTATTACCCGCGATGACAAGGCTCTCTCTCTCTCTCTCTCTCTCTCTCTCTCTCTCTCTCTCTCTCTCTCTCTCTCTCTCTCCCTCTCTCTCTCTGTCCCTCCATCGTCTTTGCACTGTGGCATTTTATTCTCATCAGTAGAGATGACCAGTGGTCCCAGGCTGAGCATGAATGCATGACCGTGTGGCAGAAGGGGGGGGGGGGGTGACTATCATGCGAACCCCAACAAAGCCTCCATTGTCTGGCCAACACCTCAGAGAGTGTGGGATCGGCGATGCGGTTCCAACATTTTTGTGAATGCTGATTAGTTCCAGAGGAATCCTTTGCATCTGTGTTCCTGTGAGCGTGTCCCCAGAGAATCTGCTCCCGGTCAGAGCTGGCTGGCTGGCTGGCCGAGACGCAGACACGGAATGGCGGTTTTTTATCCGATTACTGGCCAGCGGTTTACAGGTCTGACGTTCTGTTTGAGAGGAAGTTGCATCGTTGGGAGATGAGTTAGGTCTCTGGACGCTCTTATTTCAGCTTGTAGACCAGAGAGACAAGGACAAAGCACTTCACTAACCATGTGGAGAGATCATAGTGATTCTTTGATACCTCCAGAGTCCCAACTGTCAAGATCCACGTCGAGAATCATATTCACTTGCGGTCTGGGCTACAGATTCATGATACATGAATCATGATGTTTGGCCATTGTGTGGAGTCATATTTTGCCAATTGGGAATAGGTTTCCTTTCCTGTGAGGCAGTGACTCATTTGACCCAGACACATGGCATCAGCTCATGGTGGAGCAGGGGTAAGATGGCTGGAGAGCCTAAGACAAACTTTATCTGTTCTCACACTCCTGGGAATCCCCTGACTGGAGTAAACATTTCCTTTGCCTATGTCATCATCATCATCATCATCCACCAAGATTGGTTCAGGTTATGTAAACACACTGTAGATGTCCTGCAGACATGGGCTAAAATATACTATACTCCAACTGGTTTTGCTTTTGACTATCAGATGGTGTGGGATCCAAAAATACTGTACATCTCCCTGCATAGCTTGGTCCCAGGATTCTGTCCTCAGGGTGGATGAACATTATGGTTTTGTGGTGCCACCAAATGTTTATACAGAACTGCACCCCATTTTGGTCCGCTGTACATTTCTGTTGGACTGTTTACCACTTGAATGGGTGAGTTGTGGATTGCAGCCACTCCTTGCTGAGGGATAGTCTGCCCATAGTCATTTCACAGGGTAATCCAATACTGACATTGTGTGTATAGTCTCGCCCTACTTAAAGACCCTATTGTGTAAACAGAGGTGCAATCACAAGTGTGTGTTTGAGTTTGTAAACTGCATGTCTATGTCTGACTGTGTGTGTGCGCTGGTGGATGAGTCTCTGTGCCTTTAAGGGTGTGTGCGTCGTGTAAGTGTGTTTGCTGTCGAGGTGTGTCTCCTCCTCCACCCAAACCCTGCGCGAGTGTGTAACATTTGGGTGAGTGCAACCCAACCAGAGGAGCTGATTAGTACCCTCCGAAGCATCAGCATCCAGGGAGATATATAATCTTCCCAGCAGGCTTTCATTACAACGCAGCCCCAGTCTAATGGAGCCCTGGATCAACCAGGGGTCAGCCCAACCCAGTTATTGTCCCCCCACAGCCCTAATCACACACGGGGAATCAGTCTGGAATTTCACCTATTCTGTATCTGGATGACACGGCAGAATACTCTTGAGGAGCATGAGTGTCAAGCTGTTCTGCTTTACCGCTTAGTCATGTTGTTAAATTAGCCTTAAATACACTTTTAACCCGCATTACGTCGTGCCATTGGCATAGGCCCTCGTTGTTCTCTAGATACCAGGGTTTCCCCCTGATGCAGGACATAATATAGGAGAGATAATAGCCAGTCATACATTAAGTTGAGTTTCTTTAGAAGGCTGATTCTTTTCCTCCTGTGAGAGCCTTCTCCCTGGTGCATTCAGACACCATCTGGCCCTGTTTTCCTTCTTCAGTGCAGTTCCTTTACTTTCTCACAACCTTTTCAGACCCAGCCAACATACTGTTCTCAGAGCACATGTCTGAATGGACATGGACTGCGGCGTTACACAACATCTTCATCCGAGCTGGCCGCTCTCCAAGTGATGTCAGCGAAGGCAGCTCCGTGCGGAATCACTGTTTTCCCACCTCTGCTATCTGTTACCGCCCGAGGAACAGCATTTCAGCATTTCCTTGGAAACAGCAGTCGCAGTCTATTATGAAACACCCCGCCTAGAATGAGCAGTAAAAAAAAATACGTCGGCCTCGGTGTGCGATGATGTCATGACCGACCGTGACACCTGAGTGGTTAATATCCCCCCCCCCCCCCCCCCCCACAGACAGTTGGCATGTCCTGGCTGTGACTCACCAGAGGCCCGGAGTAGAGTAGCCTCCAAACGGTCACCGGGGGTCAGGAGGACTAGAGGGGGTCAGACACGTCCTCTCTGTGTGTTTCTGGATTTATCTGCTGTCGGGAAGCGAGTTTGGTCTGTTTAAACGTTAATGACCTGTGAACTGTCTGCCTGCAGAGAAGGAGAACCCGTACGAGGACGTGGACCTGAAGCGGAGGAGTCTGGGCCGCAAGTCTCGTCTCGCACCGGAGAGCAACCGCACTTGGACCTCCACGGACAGGAAACTCAACTCTCCTCCTCAGGTGAGTCTGCTGAGGGACCCCGCTCTGAACTGGAACGTCATCTGTTTTCTTGGGGTTCAAATATTGCCCCCCAGAATATAGTTTAGACAGTTTCGAAACTTGGACAGGATCCCACCAAAATCTTGTTTCACAGCAAGGTTTCTAATTTTCTGCTCTGCTCTGCTGTGAGCTGTGTGATGTGTTCCATTCAGCTGTCCAGCTAGTCTGGAAATGTAGGTTTGGCCCTCAGGATTTAATAACATGGGTGGCCTGTGTCTTATGGTAGAAGTTGGTTAGAAAGAGTTTCCTATTATTTATTTGAGTAGAATCCCCGCACTGCTAGCCAAGAGCCTTATAATTGGATCTCACGAACTGTTCATATGGTTAAGATGCTAAGTGTACAAGTTGATCATCCCCCCTCCACTTTTTCCCTCCTCTGCCCCCCCCCCTCCTCTCCCCTCCCCCCACCTAAACCCAGCTGCCCTCCAAGTCCAGCAGCCAATCCCTGCGCTTGTCTGGTCCGGCGGACAGGAAGAGCCACCGCTTGTCCCGCCTCTCCAAGCGCCACAGCCACGACGACATGCTGCTGCTGGGCGTCCCCCCGCCCCCCTGCGGCTTGCTGGACGACGGAGTGAGCAGCGCCAGCGACACCCTGACCTCCCGCAGGCAGCGCAGGATCCCCAAGGTACCTCCCCCCCCCCCCCCCGCCCCCCTCTCAGAGAGAGAGAGAGGTCATGCGGACTGGCGCAAAACTATCGCAAGGGTGTATTTCCACGCGTTCTTACCTAGCAACAGTCCAGTCTGTGAGATACGGTCTACTCTAGTATTGTCTCAGGCAGGATCTTTTCCAGTTCCGCTCCCTCTATCACGCTGAGCTAGCAGACTTGAGGAACAGACCCGTCTGGCTCCATGTTCAGC
This sequence comes from Osmerus mordax, assembly GCF_038355195.1. Classification (NCBI taxonomy): domain Eukaryota; kingdom Metazoa; phylum Chordata; class Actinopteri; order Osmeriformes; family Osmeridae; genus Osmerus; species Osmerus mordax. The sequence goes on from NC_090062.1 coordinate 3,618,804, forward strand.
ACTTCATGATCCCCTGCTCTTCCCTCCTTCCATACACTCCCTTCAATCTGGAGGGGCCGACTCTGACTCTGAAAGTTAGCTGCTCACTGAAAGTTTATAAATACTCTTTTAGGGGGAAAGAGAACGTTTTGTGAACAATGTGTAATTGTACCTCAAATCTGGAGTCTTTCGGTACCTGTCCTCACGGACCGTGCTGGAACTGAGCCGTATTCGTTTTTACGATTTCAACAGGTCGTGTATCAAACTGCGAGCCCCACGGTTAGTTCTGGTTGTGCCGAGGGCTCTGAAAGGAATCCGATGTAAATCTCCATTTCACTCCAGGGGAGCTGATGTCCATGAGCTCTGATTCACTTCACCATTACTGAGGATTAAATAACCCTCTACTTTAGAGAGTTTAAACAGTGGACTTCCTTTCTCTGTTTCCAGCTGGTCCAGAGGATCAACTCCATCTACTGTACCAAACGAGGCAAGAAGAGGCTGAAAAAACTCTCCTTGTCCAACATTGAAACGGCATCTCTCAGAGGAGGTAAGGCTCTCCCTTTCTCTCTTCCCTCTCTCTTCCTTCTCTTCATCTCTCTCTCTCTCTCTCTCTCTCTGGATTAGGGAGTAAATATTTGTGTCTCAGCCACCCACATAGAGTTCCAGTCATGTCCTCTGCCTGGCATAAACATGCGTTTGTAGATCTGCCCTCTAACCTCACAGCAAACAAGTTTTTTTGTCTTTTTTCTCTCCTGTCTGGTATGTGTTTACAGATGACAACAGCGAGAGTGAGAGCGACTCTGATGACAGGTTCAAAGGTGAGAGGTCACAGCATGCCGCAGAAAGCCAGTGTATGGTGGGAGATATTGCACTTGGGCCACAGCTATTTGTCTCTGGACTCACAGAAAGCCTTTCTCACTGTGCACATCACAGCCGCACACGTCCCTGTTAAATCTATCAAGTCACTGTTATGAGACATCTAGCCGTTGGCTTGTTGTTGGGGCAATAAAAACTCCCTGAAATAGAGACGGATTAGTGACAGACACCACAAATGTTCCTGTGACTTTCATAAGCTGACACCTCCATCTGCACAGCTTGTATTGTTTGATGCCGTTTTACACTCACGCAAATCGCTGGCGACCGTAGTGGTGACCTATAAGGTTTGTGCTTCCTTCTGTGATCTCGCGTCTACGTGGCTAGGTTTGTGTTCTCCCTAGGATGAGCAGGCTTATTGGGCAGCTCCTTGTCTGTCTCTCTGTGTGTGTGTGTGTGTGTGTGTGCGTTGCACACCGAGTTAAGTTCATGTCAGGGTGTTGGCAGCAGTGCTAAACCCAGGCCTGGTTGTGAGGTCTGAACCCTTCCTCCTTCCCTCCCCTTCCCAGCCCACACCCAGAGGCTGCTCAAGCTGCAGTCTATCCTGCGCCGGGCGCCCAGTTACCGCACCCTGGAGCTGCAGCTGATCGAGTGGCAAGAGAGGGAGCTCTTCGAGTACTTTGTGGTGGTGTCTCTCAAGAAGAAGCCCACCAAGAACTCCTACTCTCCCGAGGTCTCCTACCAGTTTCCCAAGGTAAGGAACCAACCGACCAGAGCAGCGGGGGAGCCCTGAGGGGGCCGACCTCAAGGTCGCCGGGGTCGTTCTGCAGAGCCTTGTTAGAGTCTGAGGGTTTACACACACATGCCAGGGAGAGAGTCCTTCCCTGTGTGGGTGTCTGTCTCGGTATGGCTCTGTGTGTTGTCCTGTGATGTATGGAGCCAAGTGACCCCCGTTCATGCTAGAACATCTAAATAGCATTATAAATGGCCCCATTTTCCAACAGAACAATATTTATTTGTAGGGTCAAATACATTAGCGTTATCTTCTTAACTTTTAGTGGCCATCACGGCCACTTAAGTCCAGGGTAGAGATGAAGAGATTGAGGAGGAGGAGGAGGAGGAGGAGGAGAAGGAGGAGGAGGATCGTAATATATGGGCTCAAGGGGCCCTGGGAGCTTATTGACAGTAAGTGGTGTAACCAGGAAACAGTTTCTATGGCAGTTAAGTGTTTAGTTACTCAAAGATCTTTTATTTAAGATTTGGTTCGGTGATAGAGTCCCAGTGGAGATGGAGGCATGCTGGTTCACTGCCAGAGAAGAGCCTGACCCAATGACGTCTTAGGTCTTGGGGAGGGAGTCAGGGAGGGTGGGGGGGGTGGGGGGGTGATAAGGAGCAAGGGTGACCATGTGTGGGAGAATGACTGAGCTGGTCATTTCTCCTTGGATGTAGAGGAGGTCCTTGGGGACTCCACCGTGAAAAAAAGACGGACAGTTGAAGGAGAGAGCGACTCTGTGGCACTGTGTTTCAGGCATTTCCTGTTCCCATTCCCCTCCTCTCCTCTCATCACCTCTCCCCTCCTCTCCCCTCCCCATCTCTCCTCTGATCTAACAGCTAGAGAGACCCACCAAGCAGATGAGGGAGGCCGAGCAGAGACTCAAAGCCATCCCTCAGTTCTGCTTCCCAGACGCCAAGGACTGGAGCCCTGTGTCTGAGTACAGCAGGTACGGCCTCACAACCAGATCCATCATCTCCCCCCCCCCCCCGCCTCCCCGCTCACTGCTGCTGTACCAGAGCTACATCAATAAATAATGACAAACGAATGCTAGGTTAACCCGGACGGGGATGTAAGGGATGTATAACTCACCTGTGGGAATATAAACGGATGTTTAAAGTCAATATTACGGAGCCCTGTGTAGTCCGGTGGATAGACGGGAGAGATTTGATGGGTTTATCCAGTGTACTTGATCCTGCTTTTGTGAGTCCCCGATAGCGTCTTATCTCAGCACCACAGAGCCTGTACCACTTTACCATGCCTAAAGGCACCCTGGGATCCAACACTCTCCTAGCTTTGATCCCTGCTTACTAATCTGTACAATCTACATGTGTGGGTTTGACTAATGAGGACTGTGTGTGTGTGTTTATGTCGTTTCCTGTCTGTGTGCAAATGTGTATGCCCTTCCGCACGGGTATGGGAATGTGCGTGTGTGTTTTTCCTTGTAGTGAGACCTTCTCGTTCATGTTGACTGGAGAGGATGGCAGCCGGAGGTTTGGCTACTGCAGGCGTTTGCTGGTAAGCCGCTGTTGGTTTTCTCTGGGCACAGATCCCTGTTCACACCCCAGAGGGTCCTCTTTGTTATGACAGGCCTTTGTACGGCAGCCTCTGATATGTGTGCCTTGTGCCCCCTCCCCCCCTCCCCCCCACCCCCCGGGCAGGCTGCGTCACTAACCTGGGTGGGAACATTAGGTATGAGGGGATAAATTGAGTTTTAATGGCCGTGTGCAACAAAGCTGGCCTGTTTGGGTCTTTCAACACCACTGGTACGAACTCCAGTTAAACCTCACTCTGTGTTTAATTGGAGTTTCTCAGGAGAGGAATGAGAAGAGTGAAACCCTGAGAAGCAGGACTCTGTCACTGTAGAACACCAAACTGCAGTGGAGGCTTTGACCCCCTTTGAGGTTTTGATGTTGATCCCCACACTTTGGCTGGAGTTCCAAGACGGGGTGGTGTGTGATTTTGTGTGTGCGGTGACTTTATTTGCCGTTTGGAATGCCTAAGTATGTTTACACTCTTGTGTGTGTGTGTGTGTGTGTGTGTGAGTGTGTGTATTTGTGTGTGTATATGTGTGTAACACTGTATTTACACTTTTGGTAGGCAGTCGTAAATGGTTGCACATGCTTAGCAGACCAGGAAGGGAACTCACCTATAATAAATTATTGCAGTTTTCTGAGTTTCTGCATTGTTCTTGCTGACTTTGCTGTTGATCAAGACTGTCTTGATCAACAGTCTGTCTCTGAGAGAGAGAGAGAGAGAGAGAGACAGAGAGAGAGAGAGAGAAGAGAGAGAGAGAGAGAGAGAGAGAGAGAGAGAGAGAGAGAGAGAAGAGAGAGAGAGAGAGAGAGAGAAGAGAGAGAGAGAAGAGAGAGAAGAGAGAGAGAAGAGAAGAGAAGAGAGAGAAGAGAGAGAGAGAGAGCGGAGAGAGAGAGAAGAGAGAGAGAGAAGAGAGAGAGAGAGAAGAGAGAGAGAGCTTTCAGCTTCTTTGGCTGGTGGACGTCCAGGGGCTGGCATAGGCCACGCATTCCTGAGGACTTTAACCAAGCACCACATGCTTGATTTAATCATCCATTTGGAAAAAGCAGAGGAGAAAATTGCATACCTAATATGGACAAGTGGATTGGGATCTCTTGTGTGTTTGCATGTGCTCATTTGTGTGTGTGACTGTGTGTTTTTGGTGTGTGTGTTATTAGTGTGTTTTTGGTGTGTGTGTGTGTGTGTGCGTAGTCCCAGGGCCAGGGCCTGTCTGGCTCCTGTGATATGCAGGGCTGTGATAGTTTAGCTGGGAGGGTGAAGGTGATCATTAACTGTGCAGACACCGCACCTGTGTTTGTTTTACTATGGGAATCTCATTTCATCATCCGAAACATCCCCATGCTTCACAGAGCCCCATCTGAACATAGAAGAGCATTGTTGTGTCTTGGCCTCCTCTCAGGCAGGCCCACATGTGTCTCCTGTCCTCGGCGGCTGACCTGTGTGTGTCTCTGTCTCTGCCTCAGCCCAGTGGGAAAGGACCTCGGCTTCCCGAGGTGTACTGCGTCATCAGCAGATTGGGCTGCTTTGACCTGTTCTCTAAGGTGAGCTCAAGCCATTACACACACACACATACACACACATACACACACACACACACACATACACACACTGCCTATTCTGTCTCTCATCCTGGGGCTCCCAGCATGCTCTCTGCTCAGGTTGTGCCAACCTTCCCCTTTAGAAGGCACCCTGGTCAACATAAACCTTCTTTTTATGTCTTTTCTTTTTTCGCCCTCTGATTTACCAGTGTAATTGTTTCCTTCACTTCGGAGTTGTTTTAACATGAAACAGAGTGCTCATTGTGCTCAAGGTCTCCAGCCTTATCTTCCTACCCATTCGTCTTAAAGAAGGCATGCATTAAATCGAATACATTAGAGTGGAAGGGATTTTTATGTTGCTATGTTAGGAGTCACCATGTAACATTGAGTTTGGTTTCATGTCTAAGTAGCTTTCATCTGTTGCCAAAACAGTTCATACCGTAGTATAGGTATATAGGACAGCCAGTGCTGGTTCAGTTGCCCTGGTACAGATGGCTGGGTGTAGGTTTCAAAAGCCAGCCGTTTGTGGGTTAGAGTTGCGTAGGTGAGAGAGGAAATGTTCTTCACTCAGGAGTTTGAAGTGCTTTTCTAATAAATGTGAGAGGATGGGAGTGTTTGATTTCACAGGGAGCTGTGTGTGTGTGTGTGTGTGGTGTGTGTGTGTGTGTGTGGTGTGTGTGTACGAGGTAAAGGGAGTGTATGACCTTGAGTGTTAGCAGATCTCCAATGGAGTTTCCAGACAGGACCAGGCTAGGTCTCAAACAGACACATGGACATATTGGGTGGGATTTTTCTCAAATCTTTTCCACACATATCAGACTCACACGGAAACAACTCCGTTCCGTCTTTTTTTTCCAAGTGTAAACTGATCCCAGGTCTAGACATTTGCTGGAACTTTTATGCAGACAACAACCCACCACATTTCCATCCACTGTTGCCTTGGTGATCATGCCTCATTGTCACGGTCTATCGCCTTTATCTCCGTACGACCACGAAACAGAGCTCGGATTCCATCTTCTCATGTGGCTGCTTCTGCTGGCCCAGATCCAGTGGGGGCGTAACGACTGCACTCTCTGACCCCCCATCCCCTGTGTGTTCAGATCCTAGATGAGGTGGAGAGGCGCAGGGGGGTTTCGGCTGCCCTCGTGTACCCCTTCATGAGGAGTCTGATGGAGTCCCCCTTCCCTGCGCCGGGAAAGACCATCAAGGTCAAGACCTTCCTGCCTGGAGCAGGAAATGAGGTAGGACCTGCCGTTCGAGAACAGCCTCGGAACATATCTCAGTTATGATGTACCTATCTATCAGTCCTGAAGGCTTTAGATATAGAGGGGGGGGGGGTGTTAGGTTTGTCTGTGAGGTGTTGTCTGAGGGTCAGGTGGATGTGTTGTGTGCCAGGTCATTGAGCTGAGGAGACCCATGGACTCCAGGCTGGAGCACGTGGACTTCGACAGCCTGTTCAGCTGCCTGGGCGTGCGCCAGGTGGTGAGGGTGTTCGCCTCCCTGCTGCTGGAGCGCAGGGTCATCTTCGTGGCGGATAACCTGAGGTGAGGAGAGGCGCCGTGGCCCGGAGAGGAAAAGCGTCGCGCTCTGTGCGGTTGCACATTTTTACATCTCTAGTCATCGAAAGTCGCCTCGCACGAAGGCGAAACCGCGCTGTTTAGCGCCACGTAATGACACCAAGCTTATCCAATCACAGAGATCTTAAGCGTGCCACATTTCATCCCTAAATGGTAAGATATTTCCTAGAATACTACACCCCTGTCACACATGGTGGCCAAGGTTTAGATCCCTTCATGTCTAGGATTACAGTTCATGTTAGCAATAATATCCCCCCTCAGTTATCACTGGGGTCTGCAGTCCTCTCTCTACAGAGAGTCCACTTATGCTGACCCCGGTACAATAACAGCAGCATGACATGAGAGGGATTTTATCTCAAGCTCTCGTAAATTCTCCCTTTAATGTTTACGTTCGAGCCGAGGGCTGGCTGTTTTTGTTCTTTCAAAAAGGTTTTCGCCGATTCTAGAAACAAAACTGTGCTGAGCACATGGATCCTGTCTGTCCATGCTATAGATAATATGGGCCGCATTCCATACGGTATTTTTAGACCCCTCTTTCACCTGTCCTGGGACCTAGCCTCAGACAGGATGCAGCCCAAACTTAAAGGAAGTGATGTCGTGTAGTCCTCAAAATAACTTCAGATTTGCACTTACTTGTTGCAGCAGTATGGCTCAGCCTGTGCACTTTGGCTCACCCTAATCGACGATGGCAGATGTAATTCCCTACCGGAGCTGCTTGCCATTCACCCGACTCACACACAGCTAATAGCAGCCTCCCATTGTGGTTTTGACGGTTGGGGCTTAACGGGTTTAGCATGCAGCGAACTGTTACATTAATCGGCAAAACCATCTAGGACCTTCCCTCTGCTATGGACTCAATCAGCCTGTCAGCCAGCCAGCCATTCATCCAGCAAGCCAGTAAGCCAGCCAGACAGACAGCCAGACAGACAACCAGCTAGTTTGTCACTCATCCAGCCAACCGGTAAGCTTGCCTATCAGCCGGCCAAATAGATAGCCAGCCAGCCAGCCCATCATCCTGTCATCCAGGCATGCAGCCAGCCAACCTGGCAACAAGTGTTGATGGGGATCCAGAAGTGGGTCATGGCTCTGCCGGGGGCCAGGGTGCACTAACGGCCGGATGGGGTGATAAGATGGAGCAGGAGGGGGGGGGGGGGGGGGTGTTCTCCAGGGAGCTGGGGTCCTAGCAACAGTCTCAGCCTGCCAGGCTGAAGGGCCTTCTAGAAGAGGCTGCTGTCGTGATGGTGGAGCAGGGGCAGGGTGCAGGTTTTTTTTTTTGGGAGCACTAATCTCTCCACATATCAGAGGACAGTTTAAACAAACATCAGTGGGGGCAGTGACTGCGAGGGGAAGGAATGCACTTCCTGTGTGCGCCAGTGAGCGACTCCCCCCCTCCCCCCCCCCCCCCCCCCCCCCATGGCTTCCCTGTCACCGTATGACTGATGGTGCCACGTTCACTCCCTGTTTACAGCAGCTCTCTCCAACCCCATGGACACTCCGCCAACGCAGCCCTGGTCGTCATTCTGCCTTTCAAACGAATCCTCCTAAACACACGATGGTTGGCATTACAGTCCCGGCTTTGTTTTCAGCCCACTGCCTGCTACACAGACATGATGAGAAGGGGAACTGTTTATTATCGTAAATGGGAAGACTGATTTGAGAGCTGCACAGCCTCTCTACTCGGTTGTAGAATTGGTCTTGTTTAGGCATACTGTACTGTCATTTGAGTAAACTGAACGCTGGGTCTCTACAGAGCTCCCATAGTATGACTAGCAGATCCAAGACACTCGGATCAGTCTGGCTATTTTCACTCAGACCAAAGTTCTGTCCTGTTCAGTGTCACATCTTCATGAAAAGCCTACTGCTGTTGTGTCTGTGAAAACCTATTCATTATGTAAGCTGCTACGTATCAACGCCTACTTTGTCCATGAAAAGGGCGGTTCTACCGACTTTTATGACTTGACCATTCAGTTCCAACTCAGCTTTAGAACGAAGAGACAGGAACAACTAAATGTCCTCGTGGATTTGCCTCCCAGAGAAAACGGAGTCTCTTTAGGATTGAACTGTTGATGCAATATTCGCTATCTTCTGTTATAGTTCGACATCCTTCAAATGTGTGTACAATACTGGATGTTTAAATGGCCCTGCTCCCACTCAGAACCAAAACCTGGAGAGCTGCAGCTTTTTCTGGGGCCCGAGACCACCTGTGATACAGAGGCTCCAGTGAAAACAGACAAACACTGGTTAGGGCCTCCCTTGGCGGCGTAATGTCGTGTTGGGGGAGACCCTCTCGTCCTCTGATAAAAGAGCTGCTCCCAGCAGACCATTAGCATGCAACCCAAACCCAGAATGCCCTGCCACGAAAACATGATGTACGACCGTCCCTCCTTGTAATGTATATCCAATAGGAGCAGGATCTGAACGAGTCCATGTTAGGAAATGTGTCTCTGTGAAGTTCATGGACTGTACTGTATAGCCTTAACCCTTTATAGTGTGCTCTATGGGGGACTACAGGCGTCGGGATCTTGGTTTGCTTTCTTACAACAGAGTCATGGTGCCTGTCTTTCAGAATCTCTTTTGAAGTTCATATGCTGCAACATGTCTGATATGAAGCAGGTAGACAGTGACTGTGATCAGATGATGATTCACTATAATAACAACTTTGAAGCCTAATTAGATGATTTCATCACTGGCTGCGTCAGCGTGTAACGACTTAACTCGATTTACCTGAGTCCTGACTCGAGCTGGGCTCTCTGCTGGGCCGTGCTGTGTAAACAGTGACAGGAGCGTCTCCCTCTCTCCTTCCCCGTGACTCCTAACGACTCGCCCCTTATCGTCTCACTGCCTCTCTTTTTCCGACTCTCTGCATTCTCCCTCTCTCTCTCTCTCTCTCTCTCTCTCTCTCTCTCTCTCTCATTCTCTCTCTCTCTCTCTCTCTATCTTTCTATCTCGCTCTTTCGTTGAATTAACCACCAGTTAGAGTTCAGACTGAGAGATCACGTAGGAGGTGTTGGATTGCAGAGGTGCGCTAATAGGTGGCTGTTCCTGCGGTATGTGCGAGGCCCATGTTAGAGGAGACGAGAGCACGGAAGGCACGGTGTATCCACGTCGGAAGAATAGAGCCGGCACATGAGAGCGAGTGGGAGAGGGAGCGAGAGGAGAGGTCAAGAGAGAGCAAGATCAAAAGAGAAGGAGAGAAAGGTGGCCCCGCGGGGGAGGGGCGCAGAGGGAGAGCGGCGAAGGAGAGAGCCTCGCTCGGTGAATTCATCAATCTTTTGTTTTCTGAAAGGCAGAAGCCTTGTCAACTCTCCTGACCCACTTTTTCCTTCCGCGGCTGGTTCCTCCTCCTCGACCCCCCTATCTGCCACTGCGGCGCACACAGGACTTTCCTTCGGACAGATGAACAGAGATGGTAATCACGCTCGAAGTACGCCGAGCGTTTCTCCCACACTAAATGATGACCTCGCTCATAGCTCGCTGTAAATAAACACCATCTGTTTCGAATAAGTGCGAGTTTTACTGGTACGGTGTCGAGCAGAGCACTCCAGGCTCCGACAGCCGTGTCTGTGGTCCGTGACAGGACGGTTGTGACCCCCGTCAGAGCCTCAGCAGTTTGTTACATTGTGTTAGTCTAATCAGGGAACAGGCTGTACCGTTGATTTAGTACCTTATTACTGCCGAACAGGGGTGTAAGCTTGCTGTGCAGCGCTGGCAACTCACCAAGACAACCATCAACAACTTAGCAGGTTCCCTGTGTGGCTTCACATTCGACGGTGGGCTGGAACACACTGGAAACCCGTGTGAGACGTCCCCTTTGACGAAGAGGAGCTCAAGCATGACCAGTCTGGCCTGCTGACTTTTCCATTACTATTGTGCCGTATTCGGAAGCACACACGCGCGCGCATACATACATAGATCCACATGCTGCAGTGCTGGAAGGAGAACGACTTGATTTAATTCGGGCGTGATTGCGGTTTGACGAAGAGCATGTGTCGGGTTGCCCCTTGGGAAGGCCGTTCCCCCTGTCGAACAGCTTCCTGTGCAACTGTTCTTGAAGGGGAGTCGGAGAAGAGGCCAAGATGGTGACTGTAGATCCTTACAGACAGGAAGTGAGGGAAACCGTTTGGGCTCTATAGGAATCCAAAACATTTAGCTTGGGGATAAATCTGTGTATATATAGAATATCATGTATTTATCCTGTGAAATGTTATTCTTTTCCCATACAGAACACCAGATAGAAGGTTCCAGAAAGCATTTTTGGCCAGCTATCTTATGTACATTGATACTTCAATGGTACAACATGCAGACATTAACCCCAGAGCTCTGTTAGCCTGCTGGGGTCAGGAAGGCCTGAGGCCTGGGTCCTGTGCGCTCCTTCACCAGGCAGGACTCAGCCAGGAAGAACCAGACAGACTGAGGGCCTCTCTGTTGTGCTGCCATGTACCTGCGGAGCACGTGTCGATGCAGACCCAGCCGTCTCTTATCGCTTCGTCTGAAACTCGGACTGTCTCCCTGCACCTGTGTCTCCTGACAGGCCTAAGCCTCCGTTTCCTGCCTTTCCCGGGGAACCTGCTAACTCAGCCCCAGGCCCAGAACCAAGCCCACGACTCCCTATGCGCCATGCTTAGTTCACCAAAACCCAACACAAGTCTGCCTGCTCAGAGTTAAGACCTATCCAAGCCAGGCCGTGGAGGTTCTGTCATGACCTGCACACCTAACGTCTGCCATTCATTTGTCTTTTATTTTATTTTTCTCCTTCTTTCTTCCTCTCCTCCCACAGTGGATGACTGGCAGCCCCGGGCGCTGACAGTGTTTTGATTGCGAGTTCACCTTTTTCCCAGGAGCTTGTGTCTGGTGACTGAGTGTAAGTGATCCTCTTGGTATCAGAGCTGCGCTGGGCTCTGTCTCGCCTGTGGCCAGGCTTCCAGGAGCTGTGGCCCATCAGTCCATGTTGGAACACGTCGAACCCAGGAGACAAGGTCTGGTCGGAATTACGAGCCGCTCCTCAGGCAAATAGGAATCAGACGGAGAGATAGAGGGTGTGGGTCTGCTTTATGTTATGGCTGAATAAGACGAGACTTGCATTGACTGTACTGTCGAGTTCCTCTGCCTATGGGGTTTTACCAGTGCGATCTCACTATGTATACTTCTTTTAAATGTTCTGTTAAATGTTTCATTTAAGTTTCTTTTTGGAACACTAGTCAGGGTTCTTTGGTCACGCAAGAAACCATTGTGTGTCCTCCTGTGCGTATCTCTTGCGTCCCCACACCGGTTGTGATTGGACGTAGACAGTTTCAACGTACTGTAAACGGGAGTAAACGTGTGTTTTCTTGAACGTGGCCTCTGCTGCGGAGCAGAGCAACCACGGAACGCTCTCTCTCTCTTCCTCGTGAAGAGAGCGCGTTTGGTCTCCACAGCGCTCCACGGCTGGTCTTGGTCCTGATCCATCAGGGTCTGCGGCGGTGGAGCTGCTTGTTCCTGCTCGTCTCCTTGGTTTATTTTCCCCGGCCTCATGGTGTACACGGACTGGACCGTGGGGTTGAAGGGGGGATGGGGGGCGGGGGTGGAGGGTCGGTCACTGTCAACAAGCCCGGGACCGTGAGAAAGACGGCGTTCTATTTCGGATTTGGTGTCGTACCCCAGCTGTTGAAACCCAACTTGTGCCGGTACGTTTTTTTCTTCCTCTTCCCGAGGAACGTCGTCCTCGTGCGAGACGAACTGACGGCGGACACACCGGCTCCACCTCTGAGGGGGATGAACTACGACCTGCGTGTCGTCCCGTGCTGCCTGGACCAGCCGCGAGCGGCCCGTGGATCTGGCCTCCAGCTGGGGTTTGCGGGGAACTGAAGGCGTACGCTGCCGGTTGGAGACTTATAAACACGAGCTCTGAGGAGTCTCAGTCTCCACCCGTGGGGAAGCCTGTCTGCCTTCTGTCCCACCGTGCAGGCTTCTGACTGTCTGGAGCCTTTTTCCCCCTCCCCTCCCTCCCTCCCTCCCTCCCTCCCTCCCTCCCTCCCTCCCTCCCTCCCTCCCTCCCTCCCTCCCTCCCTCCCTCCCTCCCTCCCTCCCTCCCTCCCTCCCTCCCTCCCTCCCTCCCTCCCTCCCTCCCTCCCTCCCTCCCTCCCTCTCCTTTCTCTTCTTTTGTTGGGAAGAAAGAACAGCCTGTTGCAGATGGGTTTCAGGCCGTCCCTCAGACCAGGAGGAGGAGGAACATGGTGTCGAGCCAGGGTGCATAGCTGCGCTGGTTCACCTCACATACACAAAAGTAATTGTTTCAAGGCGAGGAGGATCAGGTTGTCATTTCGTTTTTCCTGAAGAGGATTGGTTCTCTTCTGAGGCTCACTGATGAAGTCTTTTATACTTTTATAATCAAAAAGGAGATAATGAGCTCTTGAAAATAAATAAAAAATAAGGGTTACTCTGTTCTTCTTCAGGGACACATACAGTAATAACATAAACCGTCCCTGCATCAGTTGTCTCTTCTGTAATCACCACAGACTGTTGTTTTGGGAGGGCTCGTTTCAACAACACGAGCTACCACTCCCCACGGACAGCTAGCAGAAAGAGCCTCTGTGCAATCTGCTGGAAAAATCTGCCATCCCCATGTTTTCCCACAACACTGTTCATATCTAGCCGTTACGGCCCCTGCGGTGCTGCTGTTGTGGGAGTGCGAGTGTGACTGATGGTACTCCTACTCTGTCTGTTCCCTCCCCACCCCCGCCCTGCCCTCTCTGCCCTCCACCCCCACCCCCCAGCACCCTGTCCAGCTGCATCCATGCGGTGGTGGCCCTGCTCTACCCGTTCTCCTGGCAGCACACCTTCATCCCCGTGCTGCCTGCCTCCATGGTGGACATCGTCTGCTGCCCCACTCCCTTCCTAGTGGGCCTGCTCTCCAGCTCGCTGCCCAAACTCAAAGATCTGCCTGTGGAGGAGGTGGGTACTGTCCTTGTCTATCTGTGTGGGTGTATGGGTTTGTATGTGTGTGTGTGTGTTTGTGAGTAAGGATGTCTGTGTGTATGTGTGTGTGCTTATGGTGTGTGTGTGTGTGCATTGTCATTTCTGGCGGGGAGTGAATAGACAATGTAGCTGGCCGTAGAGACAGAACTCAAGGAATCTGATAAATTGGGACAGCTCACGTGACTAGGCCCTGCTCCCTTCCCCCGTCCAGGGAATCAACTGTCAACTCTCTAAACATGGTGTCCCTCCAGCAAGCGTGTTTACGCTGTTCTCACCAACTTTACCCCCAAATGTGTTTTCATTTTAATGCTGTGTAGCCAAACTTGACATGTCAGAGATGGCTTTGAACCACTCTAGATTCACTCGCGCATTGAGCAATAGCATTTTGTTTGGAAAAAGACTGGCTCAAAGTTGAATTCTCCCAGAAAGCCCAATGTAACATGACCCCATTCTATGTTTTGCTGCCCATGAACCCTGTAGCTTCCCTGGACTGAGCTGATGGGATTCTAAGCACTGGCTTCTCAGTATTGAGCTGTCAAAGTTCAGGCCCTGTAGCCTGTCATGCCTGTCCTGGCCTGCAGCACTATGCTCCCATCCAGCAGAGCCGTGGCTAAAGTCTGACAGGACATTGACCCGCAGTTATGTGTCACCAATTAGGGAGCTAGAGGGAGAACGAGAGAGAGAGAGAGAGAAAAAGAGAGAGGAGGAGGGTGAAGATGTCAACCTCCAGTTGGCCCTTCATGACGAAGCATCTTTGAAGCTGAGGGATGCTGCATACTGGAGCTGAGGGTGAATGGAAAAATCACTTGCGTCCATTCTTGTTAAAGTAACTGCTTCTCCTCAGGGCTGGTGTTGGGGGGAGAGTGTTGCTGACCCTGGTCAACGCCCTCCCCGAGTGTTACTGGCCTGGACAGATGCTTGAGGGCACAACCTCAATCTCAGTCCTGGCCTTAGCCCTAACCCCCAATCCCAGCCCGACTCTGGCCCTAGCCCCAGCTGGGGTTCTAGACTCTCTAAGGATAAACCTAGGTTTTGGATCTCCATAAAAAGTTTAGCAGGGGCAGTCAGCCTAGCTTTCAGAGCCCAGCTCCAGTCCATTAACCCAGCAGTAAAGGCAGCGTCTGCCCCAGCACACCGGCCGTGTGGTGTGTGTGAAAGACATGCCTAACGCAGTCCTGTTAATGGCCTGTCAACAACATCTGTTGTCGGTTTACATGTGTCCTTATGTCGCTGATAGACTCACTTAACATTCCTAGAGCGTCCTTCGGATGGGTTTAAAGACTTGTTCTACTGCTCTTCTCCATTGGAGGAGATGGGCTCACACTGTCCTGAACATGTGTCACCAGTGTACTGTATATAACACTTTCAGTGGGACTGTATAAAACACTAACAATGGCTTCTCCTTGTCCCCCTCTAGGCTCTCATGGTAGACCTGGGAACTGACCGCTTCATCAGACAGGTCGGTCAAATGTCCCATGTACCAGGGGGGCAGTTGGGTTGAAACTTCCATATACCTCAAACTATTTCTTGAACACTTAGACTTCCAAGCTGTTGTACCACGTGAACGGTGATATATTATCCGGGGTTCTGTTGTTTACCATTTCTGAAACGTTATGAATTGGTTTCTAGATGGATGACGAGGCCTCACTGTTACCAAGGAAACTTCAGGCGGCTCTTGAGCAAGCTCTAGAGCAGAGGAACGACATCATCAATCAGGACTCTGACAGCGAGTCGGACGAAGGTGAACAAGTGACAGATCATCCTGTCATCCGGCCAACCAGATGTTAGACATGTTAATTAGAGTAACTGAGAACTGGCCAGGATTCAAGTCCTGCGAATAGGAGCATGAGCTGCAACACACTCATCTTTTGTAGACACAGACACACAGCTGCAACACACACATCTTTGGAGACTCACGTTGGCCCGCCGGTGTCTGTCCGTGGGCTGACGGGAACTGGATGGGGCGACGTGACCTCCCTCTCACCTGTGTGCGACCGAGTCACAGGTGTCCACAGCTGCGTTCACCGCCAACAACCCCCTAAGTCAGCTGTCCTCTCTCCTCCTGCCCCACAGAGTGCAACTCCCTGAACAGCCTGGTGTCAGAAGCCTTCATCAGGTTCTTCCTGGAGACCATTGGACACTACTCCCTGTTCCTCACTCAGAACGAGCGAGGAGAGCGCATCTTCCAGCGCGAGGCCTTCCGCAAGTCTGTGGCCTCCAAGAGCATCCGGCGGTTCCTGGGGGTCTTCATGGAGTCCCAGATGTTTGCTGGCTTCATCCAGGACCGTGAGCTCAGGAAGTGCAGGGCCAAAGGTACAGCAGGCCTCCAAGTTCACAACAAACATCAGTGGTTAGATTTGTGGTTGTCAGTAAAAAAAAAAGATTGTATTGTAACAAAAGTTCCTTTTTGGGTATAATATGCCTTGACATTCAACTTTCCCCAAAACAGTAACCTTGAGATGACTCCCTTAAATCTATGTTGGTGCTGACCTCTTGTGGACAGACTGTTTACTGCGCCACTTGACAGGGGAAACTGGAACTTTCAGTTCAGTTCTTAGTGACTGTGAGTTCATGCTTTTGTTTTTGTTTGTGCCAGGCCTTTTTGAGCGGAGGGTTGAACAGTACCTGGAGGAGCTACCAGACACCGAGCAGAGTGGGGTCAACAAGTTCCTCAAGGGCCTAGGTGTGTACAGTTAGCTTTTAAAATGTTTTCTTTTGGCAGATACTTTGATCCAAAGCAATGTACAAAGTAAAGTAAATTTACAAGCACAGGTTGTGCTTAAAAAATCTTTATATCTCCAATGAAGTGTTATCAACGATATGATACATCTTTTTTTTTTCTTTTCAGGAAGTAAAATGAAGTTTCTTCACAAAAAGAACTGAGGATATTTTCTACTGTACGTGCCAAATACCAGACCAATAGACCCTGTGGAACGACCGACTGCAAATGAACAACCTGACACACCAAGACTGTGTACTCTATAGAACTACTCACTCATTTGTCAATGTGTCGAAGAATGGTCCAAACGTTTGTACATATGACTTCACTGTTTCACTGTTATCACTGTGTGTGATACCCTCCCGTGTAGCTTGGACTTTGGGTGTCTGGTACCCTTGTCTATGAAGCTAGTTCTAGAATGACGGTACTGAGTGAATTTGCCTGTGTTCCAGAGTAACCACTGTCATCTAGTCAGACTGACTGAGTGAATGTGACCCTATGTGAGGTGGATGTATAGTTTTCCATGGATCTGCCGATGATTTTCTATTTGACATCGGCGTAGTCCTCTCCTCTGCTGACAGAGCTGTACAACCGCACGGCTGGACGAGAGGCTTTTGTACATGCATTAACATATGAAGAAAACGACTGTAAATGTTCAAAACATGCATCGCTTTGTAAAATTCAGTAATTAAACATTCATACGACTTCAACGAGTTGGATTACTCCGTTCGAACACGAGCAGCACAATCATTTCACCATGACCACACTTTTTCATCTTTTACTCTCAACAGCAAAGCCTCTCACTTTTATCTCAACTAGCTCCTGCTGAAGAATTTGACCATGACTGATACGCCGCTTTGCATACCGAAGAAAACATTTCAGAAGAAATGTGAGGCCATACAACTATGATGATTTGTCTCACAGTGTTACATTTTGTGGACTGTTATGTTGGCATTGTATTATCAGCTCCTCGGTATAATGTAACTCTTAACTGTCTGGAGATAAACGCCGGAACTGTCTGCCGCATACTACCCAGAATGACGACCTTGAGGCAGAACTGCTCAACAAGGTCAGCTGTTTGTCAAGGTAACCTGTGGGCCAGAGGGCCACAGTCCTCTTTAAAACTCGACCAACCTCTCACACATCGTGCCGACCTAACCTCAGCAAAACAAAGTCCAGCGACAACAGGCTTCCTGCATCATGAACAGCCCCAGTGCCAGGATCTGACTTGAGTGGTGGTTACACATGACAGTAAGCCTCGGAGTCTGAAGAGCTAATAACAGCATGGCAGTGACAGCCACCAGAGTGATGTGTGAGGACATAATTAGGTTACCAGCAGCATGTGGCGGTGCTGCAGTGGCAATCCGTGCCTTTTGGGACTCCACCATCCCACCAGAGGCACACTAGTGATGGTTGGGGGAGGCTGTCATAGAACCGTCACACTGTGAGACTGAGTGATTTCATACCATTTGGCACAAAATGTAATAGTGCAGGATGGAAATATCTCGCATATCTAGAATGGAATAACATGCATATTCTGTATTCCTGAGGGCCTATGAATGTATTTCTTGGTCTATGAATGCATTGCCTGAGGAACCCTTGAAACCATCTGTAACGATGTTTTACAAATACACCCTTAAAGGTCAAATCAGGAAAAGGCCTGTTTGTGTTCCTGCTGGTTTACAAGAAGAGACACTTAAGTGTGCACTTACACAACAAGTTCAAGGTGAAACTGATCTCCCATCTCATTGTCAGCCCACGCGCAATGACCCTTATGATCTCTCAGTTA
Organism: Osmerus mordax; assembly: GCF_038355195.1. Classification (NCBI taxonomy): domain Eukaryota; kingdom Metazoa; phylum Chordata; class Actinopteri; order Osmeriformes; family Osmeridae; genus Osmerus; species Osmerus mordax. The sequence continues at coordinate 3,636,481 of NC_090062.1, forward strand.
ATTTAAAAAACATCCAGTAGAATAGTCTTGCTGGCTACTGGGGATGGGCCGGGGGGAAATGTTTGTGTTGATGGTAAGTGTTCATCATCACAAGCATTCTATCGTATAATTTTCATCTGCAGCCAGTTTGAATGACATGGCGCAATATTAACTCCTTAGAATGTATCCAGAATTCAGCTAGAGAAAACAACACAGATTGCAGCGTCTCACTTGCCCGAGAGAGCGATTGTAACAAGTCTCACGATTAACTACGAGACTTTGCATCTCCCAAATTTGAGCTGGACCAAAGAGCGACATCCGATGGGGAGATGCTACACTGATGCTCAGGTCAAGGTAAAGAACTCCGCGCTTCGGTCATACGCACTTGACATTTTTAGCAGCCCTTTACAGACCATTGCACATTAGGTTTTCTCCTACACTCCGATCTAAAACAGAGTCAGATGCAAAGTCATTCACCTTTCTATTCACGCTCATGTAAATGTATCTCTGTATTTGGATGTTTGCATGCTGAGCTGTGTGCAACGTAAGCGTTAAAGCCGAGAATAGAATAAGGAGAGATAGTTTCTGAGAATATTGCTTAACGGTCGTTCTGCCAAAGCGAAAGTTAAGATGTGCGAGGTATTGCAAACAAAAGCTTTTTCGCAATTCAACAATACATTTAGATTTTACAATTTTAACGGTATATGAATCACACATGATAGGCTAAATGTTTTGGGCGTAATGAATGAAGCAGACTTTAGGTGCGGCTCTTTGGAGTGAGCCTTTTATATCATCATTACGGATAGTAGGCCTACTTTAATAGTGAAACTATGCAATCCAATAACAGTTTAAGATACCATGCATTTTGAATGACATTTTGATTGCCTCAGAGAATGCGTCAATAAACTGCAGCTACACAATTTTCCTATCCAATTTTAAAATCAGAAATTCACCTGCGTCTCGTCAGGCAGTATGGATATGAAATAATTCATTGGGATATTTCCACATTTAGCATTTGTTTTTGGGCTTAACTTATTTCCTTGAAAGAGTGAAGGTTTAGAATAATTAACAAACAAACATAACAGGTTTCAGTACCAAATGAACTGTTGGGAATTATGTTTAACATAGAATACAATTTCTTATATGTTATGTTTTCAGTGTCATTGTTAGTTTTTGGAGCCAGTTGTGAATACAATCATATCCAAAACGTCAGTTTGAGATCCTGGTTATGTGGTGCCGTTGTACAGCATCATTTGTTTGAGTTTTAGTGTGGAAGAAAGCTCAATATTTCCTTGCAATACGTTTGGAATGAGGACTGTCCACTACACAAAACTATCTGTGTATGTGTGCTATTGTTGTGGTTGTCTGGAGAGGCACGGCCCCCAGGCCCAGGATGGAGGTGTTGTTTTTGAAACAGGGTTAGGTGGCTCTGCTAGCCCTGCTTCTAATCTGTTACAGAGGGAGTGGTGCTCACCTCTCCTGTAACAGGACACACAACGTTGCTTTAAAAGAAGAAAAAAACTAAACAGTGCACGTTGTGTCTCACGTTAAACACGATCTACTCAGTTATTAGATGCCGTAGTTGTATTGCATAATATTTATGTTAATTCATTCATTTTTTAATTTAATTTATCAAGTCATTTTGAATTAACTGAAAAGTTGTATTTGTCAAGACAGTTCTGTCCCAGGATAGTGATGATGTCTGTACACAAGCAGACATGGTACAGCATAGTCACAAAGCCTCATACCAAGGTCCACTTGAGTACCTTCAGTCATGAGAGTGCTCACATGGTCTAAATTATGCATACCTTTTATGGTTTTTTGATATGCTATTATCATTTATTCAATGCGGATTATATTTGTGTCTCCAGACAGGTTCTTGGGAAAACTTAGTTGTTCTTTTACATTCCTATAGGAGGAGAGTGAAGATGATTAGCCATGTGATGAATATGAATAAATGGTAGCTAGGTAAGAATGGTAGCTAGGTAAGAATGGAGCAGGAATGTGACTTTGTGGTGGAGGATAATCCTGCTTTCTGCAGACGGAGAAGGTCCAGCCCCCCATCGTCACCTCAGACTTAATGGATGTTACAAAGGTGTGCTTTCAGGGGAGATATCACCAGTGGAGTTTTCTATTATTGTGACATCTCTTGAGATGCCAGGTTCTCGGGCTGCGTTTCATCCAGCGCCTGCCTCACTTAGTGGGGCAGGAGAGCTGGCCGACCCTGGCAGAGGTAAGCGCTGGAGCTGAATCCTTTTTGGTTTAAAAGCTAAATAGGGATGGTAAGGGGGAGCTATATAAGAGCCCAGGTTTAAAATGTTAGAGAGCTGACTGAACAAGAGGCGGGGTCAGCTAGGTTTGACTAATTGTGTTTTAAGTGGGTCTTTGAGCACACAATAGGGAGTGGGATGGTTCTGAGCTCCCCTGTGATGCGCCCAAGGATGAGAAAGTTGTCAGATTTGTAGGTCAGGCTGCAGGGGTTGTTGTTAGGCAGATTTGCTCGCAGCAGTGACTCAATTTTGGCTCTGCCCAGGTCTGTGTTTTTAGCCTCCGGGGCTGTTTGGTTTCACTCTCCACCACAATATTTGTCACACTTCGGCAAGGTCCACTTCCTTCCTCCTCATATAGTATTTCTTCATGTATTTTAAGAACATAGTAATATAATTCTTATTTGTACCGAACATGTTTTTTATTTCCATCAATAAAGTTAGCATGGTTTGTTTCCCTCCGGTGTGAGCTGTTCCTTCTCCTCAGAAGCGCTGTGATAAGATCTTAATTGATTTCACAGTGTCAGAGGGAATAGCAGCAGTGAATCCTAGTCTCATCTGGAGCTCATCAGAGCCTGACCCGGTTTTGGTGTGCTACGTTAGCACACAATGCTCCACTGGGACCTGTCCCCTCCTTGTGCTGATACAGGGATGTGGAAGAAGGGCACAGGGAAGCAGCCCAGCCCGCAATGGCAGAACGCAGCACGGCTCAGCATGGCATGGCCTGGCCTGGCATAGTCCATATAATTCTATTCCAGTACAGTACAGGACAGTTCAGCCCAGCTTGGCATGGCAAAGTCCAGTCCAGTCCAGTCCAGTCCAGCCCAGCCCATTAAAGCCCAACCCACTTTGCTCCTGTTTTCAGTGATTCCACCCTTCCAGCATTGTAGGTCATACAGCCTCTCCTTGTATTTTGGGAAGGGCTTCCGGGGATATTTCGCCCTAGAAAAAAATAATTATCGTATCTCCCTAATTCCCAATTATTATGCGCAGGCTTATTTAAGAAAAAGGATTATGTTTTTCGTCCTTCCGTGTGGGTAGTGGAGAGCATGTGGAGTAGAGGAGGAATTTGAAAGTGACACTCCCCTCCTGTTGTTCAGAGAGAAGTCCTACACATGGATGAACCAGGAGAGGAGGGAGCAAATCACAACACGCCTGTCATGTAAGTCATCTCCTCTGGGGGCCACACGTGCCACTTCCTGCTTTAGGTAGAAACGCTGGCGTGTGCGCGTGTGTGTTCTGAACTGCCGCGAGCGCTAGTCAGGCTGGGCTGTCCTCTCGTCCCCACAGAGAAAGCAGCTCTGCTGGGTACCCGCTCCAACGCTCACCAGAGGACCGGCTCTACTGCCACCGACATGGAGAAGGTAAGACGCGCTTTCAAACATTCTCGAAGCGTTCTGCCGAGGTTCTTTGCACGTTTCTCTGGCACTGCTGGGAAGGGGATTCGTTTATTACCTTCAGATATTCAGTTGGAGTGTTTTGCAAAGACGCTCAGGTAACTGAGCAGGATGAAAGAATCTGTGCACAGTGGGTGTTTTATTATTAGTTCTAGTAAGGCTCGGGGTATTTACAGTCTCTCAGCTCTGCATGGCTTGGTATGTTGCTTGGTGAGTTTGTTTACTCATTTCTCCATGTAGAAATGTACGACTTGTGACTGGCTGAACTGTCTAGGTTTGATAGAACGTTTCCCATCGTTCGTTTAAATATAATTTGACACACAGTATAGCGATTCATTAAGGCTTTCAGGGATGCGGGTGTGTTGCAATTAAAAGTGCTGCTTTGAAAGGGACTTTCAGACATGTTTCAGCTAATTAGAAAGTGCATTCCATTCTTTTGTTCTTAAAGCTGCCCTGAAAGAGGATTGTATATGAATAATGACTGTAAGCAGAGTTTTAACTGGGGTTTAGATTCATGTTGAGTAACTTTATCTGATTCATCTGACAGTCTTCGGAACGTAATTCAACAGACTGTGTGAGCATTGACGGAGACACCTCTCTGAAGGGGTGTGATTTGTCATTCACAGTACTAAGAGAAAACACAAATGTGTGTTGATGACAAATGACTTATGTCTCCACATCTCTGGATCAATTGGTCCCACTGTTTGGGTGTGGGAGAGTCTGTGCCTTTGTGTGTTTGTTTGTGCTAGCTTGTGTGTGTCCTTGCATGTATAATAGGTGTCTGTATGTGGGTGCATGTGTGTGTACAGCCTGTCTGTGTTTAGCATGTGTGTGTGTGTGTGTTCATAGAGTTGCTCTTGTCTCTGTATTTTGCAGCGTTGCTCAGAGTGCCCTGAGCCCAGGCTTGCCCAGAGTCTCTGCACCTTCTGCAACAAGTGGCTCTGCTACCAATGCACAGACATGCACCAGCACCAGAGAGGCGTATCCCAGTGTCCAGACCTCCACCCACACCCAACACGACCCATTCCCGCCCCCCAGTGTCCAGGCCCCGACCTCCACCAGAGGGGCTCCCAGCCCCCACCTGATCCAGGGGAGCACCACTCTCTGCCAGGTACCCCTTCCCTGTCTCCAGGGTGCTTGGTTTCCATGTCTCCCGTGTTTGTTTTTTAATCAGATCTCCGTAAGAGGAACGGGAATGAATTATGCATGGCTGTAATGATTCTTGGTATGGTTCCTGCACATCCTTTTATTTTATTACTGCTCCTTTTATCATGTGGCCCAGTTTCTGAGAGTGGTACTGGCAGAGTAATATTAGATTTGTGTTTTTTTGTTGAGGAATGGTACGCTTAAAATTCATATTGCTCATAAAGAAATGACTCCTTTGCGAATCTAGCTGGATCAGATCTTAAGTCGGATATCGTGTGTGTTTATTATTGTGTGTTGGTGAAAACAGCAGACTGAGAGAGTCGGTGTGGTTGACAACAGCAGAACTAAAGGCAGGATGTGGTCAATCAGCTCAGCTCAGAGACTTAACTCAGCTGTGTAGCACGGGGCCCCGTCTGAGGAACACAGACTGTGTGTGCAAAGGGCTCTCAGGAGAGAGGTGTCCAGCAGAGAACAGCACGTCTGTGTACAGTAGCCTTACCCAGCCGGGAGTTGAATCATGTGTTATCGGACTGTAATGCGGCCGCATGTTAATTAGTGGAGAGGTCGGTCTTTGCATTAGAGGCATTGCATCATCAGGGTTAAAGACGAGTTTAGTTATGTGCGTGTCAGCCTGACAATAGGTAGTTGACAGGAGTGTGTTGTGTGTTGTGTGTTGTGTGTTGTGTGTTGTGTGTGTGTGTGTGTGTGTGGGGGGGGGGGGGGTAGTTGCAAACTCTCAACACCGTGGTTCTGTGGTTGGTTTCTTAGCTTGTCAAGCTGCAACCTCCACCGGTTTCCTGCTCTCTTTACTGTGAGAGCTTTGTATCCAGTCTAAATATAGAACAAACAAACTCCACAGATCTCAGTCAGGCCTGACCCTTGTTAAGAGCAGATCTTCCTCTGAGTGCATGCAGTCATGACACAACTACTGAGCACGCGCTGAGGAGGAACAGACTGGGGGGTCAATATCAAAACAATAATGATGTTGGGTTATGAGGATCAACAATTACCTTTGTTCACAAGGCTCACACCATTTCCTGCATCATAATGACGCATGATCTGACTCCAGGCTGTTTACGTTCATGGAGCAGGAACTGTTAACAAAAAGAGAATCGATACTCCAATTTTCATGTGGCCGTTTATACATGCACACATGAAAGGGAATTTGTTGCCTGACGATAATTGCTCCTATCTCAGCGCAGTGGAGATTCTTTCTTTCCTTTCTTTCTTTTTCTTTCTTTTTTTCTTCAAAAGACAGTCAGGCTCCGCCGGTAATCTAGACTGACACTGGTCTTTCAGACCCACAAATCTGGTGTTGATCAAAGATCAGTGCTGGCCCGCTTCTATCTGCTAATCCAGGAGAAAAATGAGACCCTCATAAGCTCCTGCAAGATTTGCAAGATTTCAAGGGTGTCATGTTCTCTACCCTAAAATAGATGTTAATGAAGATAATGCTGTCTGACTCAGGAAGATATCAGATACACTGTATCCATCCACAACTAAAGCCGAATGATTGGGTATTCAATGTAATTGCGTGATAAAAACTCAGTAACCAAGTTAGTTTACATTTCTCTCAGCTATTCTTTTGTGTCCTTGGTTACCACACCTTTACGTCTGAATGTGAATTGCAAGTCGTGCCTTTAGTCACAATTAATGTTCAGTGTTTTTTTCCCACCTCCTTTGTTTCTTCCTCACGTACCCTCTCCCTCCCTCACCCTCTCCCTCTCTCTCTCTCTCTCTCTCTCTCTCTCTCTCTCTCTCTCTCTCTCTCTCTCTCTCTCTCTCTCTCTCTCTCTCTCTCTCTCTCTCTCTCTCTCTCTCTCTCTCACCCTCTTTCTCCCTCACCCTCTCACCCTCTCTCTCTCTCTCTCTCTCTCTCTCTCTCTCTCTCTCTCTCTCTCTCTCTCTCTCTCTCTCTCCCTCCCTCACCCTCTTTCTCCCTCACCCTCTCTCTCTCTTTCTCTCTCTCTCTCTCTCTCTCTCTCTCTCTCTCTCTCTCTCTCTCTCTCTCTCTCTTTCTCTCACTCTTTTTTTCTTTCTCCCTCCCTCCCTCCCTCCCTCCCTCCCTCCCTCCCTCCCTCCCTCCCTCCCTCCCTCCCTCCCTCCCTCCCTCCCTCCTCCTCCCTCCCTCCCTCCCTCCCTCCCTCCCTCCCTCCCTCACCCTCTCGCTCTCTCTCTCTCTCTCCCTCTCTCCCTCCCCTGCTCTCTCTCTCCATTTAGGGTCTGGCTCCTGTCCTCGCTCCCTCCTCATGTGCCAGTCTCACAGACAGGAGCCCTTGGAACTGTTCTGTGAGTCGTGTGACCTTCTGTGCTGCAGCAGCTGTCACCTGTCCTCTCACAAGAACCACAGGTCAGTCCTCCGACACGACACAAGGGCACGGAGGAGACGGGGTAGCTGTGGGTTCAGCTCTCCTGCTCCCAGACACACACTGTGGATGCACTGCGCCTTCTGCACATCCCTGGCTTGCCTCATTCCTATTCAGAGCATATGCTATTGTTTCCCCGTGATGTTCCGGAACAGTTGTTCCGAACTAAAGTCAGTACTTCCCATGGAGATGGTTTTAATGACGATGCACTGCCTGACTTGTTGACTTACTATATACTTGTTGACTTACTAAAGTATGCTGACGTGTTCACTGTGCTGTTCATTTGCATGACCTGACACTGTTTGTTCTGGGTGTGCCAAGGTTGGTGCATGTTGGGAAGGCCTTGCAGGACCAGCAGTGGCTGTTTGAGAGTCTGATGGCCCAGGTGGAAGAGAGGAGGGCTGCAGTCGAGAACTCAGCCAAGCAGATAGAGGACAGGTGAGCTGAGGCTTTTACACGTCGGCACGTGCTGATTTGAATGACTTGTCATAAACAAGGATCAAAGATGCCTTTTTCTAACGTGGTACGTTGCTCCGCTGTGGCCATAGCACTGGAGCTTTTTCCGCTCTCCAAATGAAATGAATCAATTGTACATCCAAATCTCAGCTGTTTTGATCTCTTTGTCAGCAATCAGATTGTCATTTTCTCTCCTCCTATTCACAGGCTGCACAGTGTAAAGACCACACAGAGGAAGGCAGAGAACCAGATTAAAATGGCAAAGATGATTATGATGAATGAGCTGAACAAACGGGCCAACCTATTAATAGAGCAACTGGAGGTAATTATTTCCCCTCTTTCTTTCCTTATTTCTTTCTTTTTTTCTTTCCTTCTTTCTTTCTTTCTTTCTTTCTTTCTTTTTTATTGTCTCATTGTCTCTCCCTTGCTCTCTTTTCCATGTTCCCTCTTCTGTGTTCTCTCTCTCTTTCTCTCTGTCTCTCTCTCTGTCTCTCTCTGTCTTTCTCTCTCTCTCTCTTTCTGAGAATGTTTCCTGGGGTATTCATCTCCAGTGTGTAGCTGACCATGAATGTACACGCTCCGAGTCAGGGAGCGCTCCAAACATGATCTAATCAGGCCTGAAAGCCAGCGATGGAGAAGCAATAATGACCTGTCACAAGCACTCAGGGCCATATCCCGAGCAATGAAATCTCGGAAATAAACGAGCCATTGATTAGCCCTCTATCCATCCACGACTTGGCATGCCGGCAATTCCCCAGACCCATGTGCATGTTTCTGTCTCCCCTCTCCCCCTGAGCAGAAGGTCTCGGAGGACTTCCAGCGGCGTCTGGAGGACCAACTGCAGGGGGCGATAGAAATGTGCGGCCAGCTGGATCACGTGCAGAACTTTGTAACCTGGGCAACGGCTCACCACCGCAGGAACCCCCTGCTCTTCAGCAGAGAGCTGGTAGGCCGGGGGGGGGGGGGGGGGGGGGGGGGGGCGGAGGGGGGTCAGCCTCTAAAAATAGACCACTGCCTGTAGAGAAATGAGACAGGGGAAAGAAAGATTGTGGCTGTAATGATCACTTTATAATATTAAATGCTAAATGATTGTATATTGTTGTGAGTGGCCGCTTGAATTGGACCTTCAGAGCCAGTCACACCAGATGCCTTTATTTGATTCTTTATTCTTCCAGATTTCTCTTCAGATGCAGCGCCTGTTGGAGCCCACACATCACCCAGACGCCTGGGTCCCTGTCAAGATCAAGTTCAACTGGGATGCCAGCTACTGGACCAAGCAGATGTCATCGTTAGGTGACCATATTCAGCAGATCAATTACAAATAGTGATAAATTGGTTCATGTATTATTTGAGAAGTTGAGCTCCACTGGGTTCTTTGTGACATAAAGTGTCTCTTTTCGCCGTGTAGGTCAGCTGTCCGTTGAGGGAGGCAGTCGCTCCTACTCTGAGGGTGTGGCCTGTCCCAGTATTCTTAGGCCTCAGCCTATCACCTGCATGGCCCTGCCCCCTGTGTGTCGCAGTGGGCGTGACCAGGGCTGTGCCTACCAGACCTGTTACCAGACCCAGATGTGCTGCCTCCACTGCCTCCCCCCCCAGCCTGCCCCGCAGCCGGAGAAACCCCAGCGAGAGGCCGGCCTCTACCCTGCCAGGTGTGCCCAGTCCACCCTCAGCAGCCCCCCGCTGCTCCAGAGGTGCTGGGGTCCTGACAGCCCCCCCTCCATGCCTCCCTCCTCGCTGCAGTGCCCCCCTCCATCGGCTGCATCCCCTCCCTCGACCGCAGAGCCTGCAGCTCAGCTCAGCTCCAGGCATGTCTCCCCGGCCCCGTCCCCTTCCACTGTGCCACAGTCGGACTCCCCCCAGCCTTTGACGGAGCATCCTCCAGACCGCCAGGCCCAGACCCGGGTTCAAACCCAGCCCAAGACTCAGGCACCTGCAGAGGGCACCAGGGAGGTACAGGCCGAGAAAGCCAGCAGAGGCGAGCTCCACAGCCTGCCAGCAGGCGAGGATAGAGAGCTGATGGTGGAGGAGAACCAGGAGGAGAGCAGGGAGCAGGCAGCTGGACTCCCAGGGCTGGGAAGAGAGCCTGGGGTCCAGGCTCCCCCAGAGAGACAGCAGGCTGGGCTGCAGGAGCCCAGACCTCCACTGCAGCCCAGAGCCTACAGGACACACCTGGAGAGAGATGGCAGGGTGAGTCTACCAGCTGACCCCCAGCTGTGTCTCCCATCCCCACTGAAAGACAATGTCTTTGACAGTGTTATAGATTTTACTCAAGCGTTCTTAACCAGCGAAGACGTGTTTCTGCTAGTTTGACCTTTGTTCAGTCCTAAACGTCTCTCTCAATGTGTTCCTTTTGGTTTCACATGCTTTAGAACTTTTGTAGGTGTGTCATACACCTTATCACCAACATTCATATGAGGTGTTAGAGGCGTTAGACCACAAGGTGCTGTTAACACACAAACACACACACACACACACACACACACACACACACACACGCACCGTTTTTTCACCCTTGCTCTGGGAGACAGACAGTAGCTACATTATAAATAAACGTACAATGTACACGGGATATTGAAAGATGGCTGGCAATATCTCTGTTTATGTCGAAATGATCAGTCACTGCAGTTGACAGCTGCTCTAAAAAACAGATGGTGCAAAAGAAAGCTGATTGGCTTCCATATGAAGGGCGGGTGACGGCACAGAAAGAGCTCCACTAACACAATCAGAGTCCACACTACTTTGTATGATGAAAACCTTTACAAGGAGAAGCGCTAAAAAAAGAGACAGCACTGTTTATTATTAGTGCTCTTGATGTCAGTACTTTGAGCAGCCGAATAATCACCCATCAAAAACTACTCCTGGAGCATGATCACAACACACGAAGACAAATGATTTGCACGTTTTCCCAGTCACACTGTGTGAAAGCGAGAGGAGAAAGCATTGGGGTGTAGCTGCATGTGTACTTAACCTGGTATTAATGAGACACTCAGGGAATTGTGAGAGCTGGCAGTTTGATTTCTGGGCTGTGTCCCTCTCTCAGAGATCCTCCTGTCCCCCCCCCCCGCCCCCCCCCCCTGCCCTCCTTTCCAAGAGGGAGATTATAGTCCTTTTCTCCACATTTAAACTGTTCTATACCTCTCCTTAGGGGCACGGAGCAGTTAAACGTTCTGATCGCCTGGTAACTATGAGCGCCATGCTCAGTGTCAGCTGGTCTGAATCTGGCATGGCGTGTGGCGCACTTGGGAGAGGAGAGAGAGGTAGAGAGGAAGGGCTGCGTGCGGGAGGGAAGGAGAGGTGAGAGCCAGGGGGAGCGGGAGCTGAAACTCACAGAATAATGCTGATTTGTCACGTGTGTGGCCGACAGGCGTGCAGCCAGGGACATAGTTGCTTGGGTCTTTTCTGCAGAGAACTTCTCGCATTAATGAAATTATGAGGAGAGGGAAGGGACGGAAAAGGATGGTGTGTGTGTCTGTATGTGTGTGTGTGTGTGTGAGAGAGAAACCTAATTTGTAATGTGCTAGTGCTATGTATTCTAATCAACCCACCTCAAACCCTGACAGGATTTGCATACAGTAATTGGTGTCGGAACTAACTCTTTGGTTATTGGGAGAGTGATGGTAACATTCGTGTGTGGTTGTGTGTGGGCTGCAGCTCAACGGTCTTTGTACCGTGTTGTGTTTTATATTGACGCACCGAGGATCCTAACCAGCAGCTACCTCCTCGGCGAATGTGGGTTTTGATACTCGAGGTTATTCTTGAGCAATTCTCACACTGTCGTCTCCCTGTTGCTATGGCATGTGTCGTCGCGTCTACCGCGTGTATTGAGTGACACTGCGGAATTCTTGGCTAAACCTTGGCAGTGGAGCCGAGACTCAGAGAACGGGTATGTGTTTGTTCTGACAGAGATCCACGTCACTGGAGATGTCAGTGCTGATGGCCCATGGGTCCGGGGCTAATATTCAGAGCAGACCAGGATCCAGCCCCGGCCCCAGCCTCAGCCCCAGCCTCAGCCCCAGCCTCAGCTCGGTGTGTGGGAAGAGGAAGATCCGCTCCCAGAGCACCCCGGCAGATCTGTCAGGCCGCTCCAGCACCCTCTCCACAGACAGGCCTCCGGGGTCCACCCACGGCCCGCTAACGTCAACAGCAGATCGGGCACGCCTGTCGGACCAGGTACTCCCTTTCATGATGGTATGGTCCTGCTCACACAGGAATGGAGCCTGTTGGCATGGAGACTGTCACTTAAACTAATGCCGAACCTGAAACTGCAGTCTGTCTACATACAGCGACCACTTGCAGACATGCTATTATTTACACGTCAGCCTCTTAACACAGTAATGCTGAGAGCCTTTTAGAAAGGCTTCCATTGCAATGCAATTACAGCACCATTAGAGCAGGTATTGCACTATACAGCCCTGAACAACAACAGAGCATGAGCTTGTAAAAGGAAATCCGCAGAACTGTATCTAATACAATGTGTCAGATGAAAGTGCATTCATACTGTGGCTTAAGAAGTTTTGCATTGCATTTCATCAGAGCTCATTGGAGTGGTGCTGAGAAAGGGTTGGCTCTGAATCACAGCAAGTTGGTTTAGTTACCCACATGGCAGGGTAAAAGCTTCGCCCAGGGTAAAGTCACTGACAAGGCAGCGCCGATGCACAGTGTCTGTTACACACCAGAGAACACATTCAGCTCAGCTGGCAGCTTTGCTGTGTAAAATCAGTCTCAATAGTTGTTGACAGATTTATTATAATTTTTTTACCTTTCCTTACCCTTGCATTCCAACTGTATTACCTTGTTGGATGAATTCATCCTTTTATCAGTTACATACTAACTGTTTGTACGATGCTTGGAACCAACGTGTTGTTTCTGTCTCCAGCTAGTTTAGTAAGCTTAGTGATAATAATATGAGCTTTAGTTGCTGTGTGGCTGATTGGCTGTATTGTTCACTGTCTCAGTTTGGGTATGAGGACCCCAGACCAAGTAGGGTGTCAGATGGAGTAATCCGCTCTGTTGGAAAGGAAACTGGCCGAGGCCCGCCCCTCTCCAGAGGCCAGCCTCCCCTGCGCCTGTCCCCTCTGACCTCTTACAAGACGGAGCCAGGTATCAATGCTGTATTATAGCATTGTTCTTAATAGACCCCTTCAATATTGAGCTATTCCTGTCGTTAATGGTGATGGTATTTACAGACGCAAAGAATCTGTCTTCCTTTATTATGTAGCTGACTTGAACGAGTTCATCTTCTCTGTTTCTTCTCTTCATCAGATAATGTGTGTGCCTATGCCAATGAAGAGACCGGATATGAGATCAAAGAAAAATACAGGATATCAAGGAGAAGCCTAGATAGCAGGTACGTTCGGCATAACACTACTGTCCTCTCACTCATCAAGCTGTCATGACGAAGCTAGATATGAGCCCCTCTGTCCTGTTGGTTTACCTCAGAAGTGAGGCCCTCTATTGTGTTGGTTTACCTCAGAAGTGAGGCCCTCTATCCTGTTGGTTTACCTCAGAAGTGAGGCCCTCTATCGTGTTGGTTTACCTCAGAAGTGAGGCCCTCTATCCTGTTGGTTTACCTCAGAAGTGAGGCCCTCTATCCTGTTGGTTTACCTCAGAAGTGAGCAGGAAGCCCAGAGGGATTCTGGGAGCCCGAAGGTTCCGGTGGTGTGCTTGGAACGGCTCAAAGTCCTGGTGTCACGACTCCCACCACAGGGGAGGCGCCAGAGTGACCCTCTCCCTGCTAGTGGCATGGAGAGTAGTGGCCCTGCCCTGGCTCCTAGGGCATGGAGGGAGCGCCTGGCCCAGGTAAGCCTTAGTGTGTTTCTGTTGAACTCTCCTCTTAGAAAGACTTTGATGTTGAACCCAGCAGGCAAGGGTCAGTGGTAGAGATTGAGATTTTAGTTGAGGATGACAAGCTTTTTTAGATGCCATCTTGAAGTCCTTAAGGAGTCAGCACTGGTGCGAATCAGTGAAATGGTTTAGTGGTTGGCAGGTCTTGTAAATACAACTCTCAAATCAAGATAAAACATTAAAATGAAGACATTTGGGTAGAGATAAGATAAGCTGACTGGATAAACTGTTGGGAGAAAATATGCTCACAATATGCTCAATGTGCTTTCTATGAACCCACACCTCATATAAACGTAACATTTGCTAAATGAATAAAAGGTAAAAAATATCATGTCTGAAGTCAATTCTCTAAGTGTCTTGTTATTTGTCTGCAGGGAATGTCCAAGCGAGGGCCCATGAGGGCTAACCTGTCCCTTCTAACCCCACCTTACACCCAGAACCACATCTCCAGCCTGCCTCTCACACCCTCAGCCGCTGCTGCATCCAGAGTGGCTGGGAGACGCAGTCTCACTCATGAACATCCATCAACCCTGTCTACCGATCCTGAACCCTCACCTCCACTGTGCCTCTCTCCTGACCTTGACACAGACTCAGACCCCAGGTCAGTCTCAGAGATTGAAGCTGATTCAGAGCCTGATGCTGATTCGGACCCACAGCCAGAATCAGACCCACAGCCAGAGTCTTCCTCCGAGGCCGACCAGGAGTCCGTGGCTGGGGAGGACCTGGAGGCCGCTGGAGGGTCGGAGGCAGATGGAGACTCTGAAGGAGCTGGGGGCTCAGGGCCCAGTGGAGAATCTGAACCTGTTGAGATGGGAGAGGAACTGGACGCCGATGTCGAAACAGACGCCGATGCCGAATCCGACCTCCAGCTGGACCCTGATCCTGGTCTCCAGTCTGAACCGCGTCCTGAAACAGATTCCGAGGACATGGAGTCTGACCTGCCCCCGGAGTCACAGAGCTCTGCAGAGTGTGGACCAGACCTGGAGTCACAGAGCTCTGCAGAATGTGGACGAGAGCTGGAGTCACAGAGCTCTGCAGAATGTGGACCAGACCTGGAGTCAGACCCAGAGTCCTCCACAGCCGATCCAGTCCCGCTAGGCTCCGGTCCGGCTCGGAAATCCCCCCTGTGTCCAGGCCAGAGGGCCCAGGGTTCAGACCCTGCTCCTGAGGGGGCTGTGGAGGCCCTGCCTGGGGCTGATCCAGAGGAGATGGAGAGTGAGGACTTCTGTGCTGTGTGTCTGATTGGGGGGGACCTGCTGTGCTGTGACCGCTGTCCCAAAGTCTTCCACCTGACCTGCCACGTCCCCTCTCTTCTCAGCTTCCCCACGTAAGCACCTCCCTCTCTCCTCAGACCCCCCTGGGTCACGCTGTACAGGAAATGCATGCCTTGCTTCTACTTTTACTCCCAGATGTTACTTCAGTACAGTGGTAGGGGACAGAGTCTCTGTAGCTGTACCTAACCCCCTGGATCTCCTCCTCAGGGGGGACTGGATGTGTACGCTGTGCAGAGACATCCAGCAGCCAGAGGTGGAGTATGACTGTGAGAACCAGAGGCTCTCCGGGGAACAGACAGGGAAGGCTGGACAGCAACACGGTCTGAAGGCATCCGACCAGAGAGTAGGTTCTGTTGGGACTGATCCAACTGTTGTCTCTCTTCATCATCTTAGATTAGTCTCCATCGATAGTCACGGCCAGTCGGTAATATTAAGCAGGCTGTATTGATTGTAGACAGTGTTACTGTTTCTAGACGCATTGATGGCCTCTGGTGGTCATCAAATCATTGTTGTCTTGCCCTGTGCAGAAATGTGAGAGGCTCACTCTGTTGATCTTCAGCAACATCCTCAGTGCTCCCTTCCACGAGCCAGTTAGTCCGTTGGTAAGTGAATACCCTCTTTGTTTTCTAGAAAACAAGTGCTTTTCTAGTTGCATTCATTCATATTTTAGAGTTATGTTTTATTCAGGTTTAACGATAGATACTGTTCTGGCTAGACAAGTCTGGTAAATGCAGTGATTCTGTTTGCTAAGGCTCGGCACTACTACCAGATCATCAAGCGGCCCATGGACCTGTCTGTGATCCGAGCCAAGCTGAGCAAGGGCAACACCCGTCACTACTACTCCCCAGAGGAGTTTGTAGCCGATGTCTCCCTCATGTTCAGGAACTGCGCCAAGTTCAACTATGTAAGGGAGAGAGTCCTACTGCATGTTCATAAATATCATGAATAATCCTCTACTTTGGTAGAGGATTTTGCATCCACATTCTCACTTCTCAACACTGTGAAGATGTGTGTTGAACTAGAGCTCTCTCTTTCGTCCTCTTTCTCACTCCTTCCTTCCTCTATCTCCCCCTATCTATCTATCTCTCTCTCTCCTCCTCCCTCTTTCTCTCTCTCTCTCTGGCTTGGGTGCTTCCTTCAGCCGGACTCTGAGGTGGCCCAGGCAGGCAGCAGCCTGGAGTCTTTCTTCAGCTCCAAGCTGAGAGAGGTGTATCCTGACAGGGCCTTCCCCGTCGCCGAGGAGGACTCCGACAGTGACGAGTATGACGAGGTGGCCAGAAGCGCTGACGGCGGCTTCCCTTGGCCCGAGAGGAGGGAGCAGGGCCACAGGAAGAGGAAGAGGAGGCACTCTCTCAACTGGAGGAGGCACCACTTCTGATTGGAAGACTGAGGCAACACCAAAACAAGCCTATTAGACGATGGTATGAATCTTTAGATTATTGCACTGGGGGTTTCCATCATCCATCTGTTTGGGTAAGCAAAGTGTTTTTATAGGGGATTGTACAGTATGATTTTACATTTTGTAAAAAACGACTTACACTTACTCCTAGATAAGGAATGTGTTAGTGTACATGTATTACTATTACAGTTGTCAGACATGTATGCTTTTATGAATTGGATTTCTGGTCTTTGATGAAATGTATTTGTAGATTTTGCCTAAAACTTCCACTATATCTTGCACTTGAGAAGTATAAAATCAATATTGGTAAATGTTACTGCTAAGCCTATTTATACGTTAAACTATATAATATTTTATTTTATATATTTATATTGAGCAAACCATTTTAGTGCCATCAGTAAATACATATTTATCAAATGTATATACATGTTTTCCTGTCTGTCCCTGTACATTCCACCCTTGCAGGCTCCTTATTAAATGGTAATAATGTTTTTGACTGAAAGAGGGCGCTCTTTCCTAAGTGCACAAACAGCACACAAGGAAATGGTGAAGTTCATATTGAACAAGGGGACTACAACAGGAGTATTGAAACATGTGTTTATTATGCATAAACAATGCCATTTACTGGATTTATCAAGTTAAATGTGCTGTAAGAAGCTTATCATGGTTACATGCTACTTTAGATTTGCATTTATATATACCCAATGAACTATTTTTTGTTAATGTGATTAAGTTTAGGCAATGTCATTTTTCCATACCATGGCTGTCTCTCATGTGGGCTTACGTAATATAATTACTTATTTAGTGCCCATACACCATTGCTACTTGTTGTGGCTAACACATAGTGAATACAGTTTGTACTAATGTACTCCTTTATTATTTTCCTTATGTAGACTTTACTGTACGTTTCTCTGAATGAAAAATTATTTCTACTGGCTTTACTTCCTGCAAATAATAATAACTGAAGTATGTGCACTTTGTTTAAAACTCAATTGATGTTTTGCTTATCAACCTGTAATATTTCTTGACTAAAGGTTGACGATATTAATTAGCAATGGTATTTAATTCTTTCATTTTAGATTTATTACAATGTGGGTCAGCTACTGAAGTAAAGACCCTTTCATGAGAAAATTCCAGAACAAAAGACACACTTCTACAATGACTTCATATTCCTTTTCTAATTGTTATTCTGACCAAAAATAATTATGATCTCATGGAAACGATAAAAATATGTATTTTATCATAACAGTCTTTTCATTCAGAATCTTCAGGCTTTGTAGTACTAAGCTCGTAGAAATAGGTTCTTGAGTTGGCCTGTGCTGCTGTCTGACAGTATGGAGTTGTATTCAGCAGCAGTCAGGGGCCAGACAGTCTGCAGATTAGTCTAGACGGTTGGGGTGCCTGCAGACCTCACAAAGATGCAGAAGAAGGCGAGACAGGGATTTTACCATTTGTCTGAACAAGACTTTCCCCCAAAATATTAAACATACGGTGACATGGAGGAACATGTATATCTTAAGTGTTTTACGGCTCTTTCATCTTTTTTCTTTATTTACAGTGGCAGCCCTGTAAAGATAACATGTGCATTATTACTAAACATTTTATGGAGATAACCTTTAAATGGAGCTGTGATTAATGTCTTTAATTCTCTGTTTGTTTTAGTCTTTTTCATAAATATATATATATATACTGTAGTCCCTTTTAAGCAAAGTTCTTCTTTATGAGTTATGCCATTATTAGTTGGCTAGAACCTTTTAAATCATTCACTTTGAGTGTAATCTTCCATAACACAGTACAGTAGTTGATTCAAGGGGTTCTGCTGTGTTTTGGGTAAAGGGCAATGAATGACTTATGAATCTAGACTGCCTTTGAAAACCAACATCTAGCTTCTTCCGACCCATTCTCTAATTCAATTACCCTTCAATTACGTTTTAGCATTCCTCTCTGAGATCTGTAGGTCAGTAAGGCACAAGAATAACAGATGTGGGTGTTTGTGTTGGACATGACTGAGAGCATGACTCTAGTGAGAGGGGAGCAGTGCTGTGGAGATGTTCTGGGGTGTAGATTAGCAGCTACAGGCTTGGCTGGAGTTTCAAGGGTGGGGAGGAAGTTCTCCAGCCCATGAATGAACTGTAGTCTCTTTTCTGACCCGGGACGAGCTCAGGAAAGTCCTTCCACCTGGGGCTTGGACCTTTCAATTCCAAATGGTTGAGTTAAACGTTAAGTAAAAAACATTCTGGTGGACATCTCTGACCTAACTATATTAAATCAACTCGGATTTGGGCCAAAGAACATAGGCATTCAGTGCCTGTGTG
This sequence comes from Osmerus mordax, assembly GCF_038355195.1. Classification (NCBI taxonomy): domain Eukaryota; kingdom Metazoa; phylum Chordata; class Actinopteri; order Osmeriformes; family Osmeridae; genus Osmerus; species Osmerus mordax. The sequence continues at coordinate 3,654,924 of NC_090062.1, forward strand.
TGTTTGGGAAGGGAATGTTCTCTTTCAGCTGCCTTCAGTACTTACAGTGAGGCATTTCCCCCTAGGATACAATCAAAGAAGCTATCGTTAATAACAATTTTATATTGTTGTTCTAATGATGGAAGATTCATGCAGCAACCCTCAATAATACAACACCATCACCACCGAATGCAATTCATTGAGTACATCTTCTCTTCTTACTTCTGCATCATCATGATTTAATTCAAGTTATTTCATCATAACTTACATTTTTGCATTTATAATCAAGGAGAAGCAAGAAGGGTCAAATACAGTAAAACATCTTATTTAATGTAAAAGGTATTTTGTAGGGCAGTAAAAGAGGCTCAGTTTGGCCAAAACAAACTTAGTCAAAAGTCCAGAAATCCTATGCCCTAGAAACTAATGAAAAGTGCAAACTAGAAAACTAGTTTGAGCTTGGCACAGACTGAAGGGCATTTATAAGGTGCCTACTTTGGCTCCTCGAAGTAGACCAGCAGTGATTCATTTGTACCAAAAAAATGAAAAGAAAAATACACTTTGCACGTTCCTGTGAGATTGGACTGGCACAGGAGTGAATTCCATGCAACAGCATGCATTTACAGTTCTCTATTGATGAAAGACACCAACTTGAGCTGCTTAATGCCATCCCAAAGATGATATCTGATTTACATTTACATTTAGTAGTATCATCTTTCTTTTTCTGAGAGAGGGTGAAAGAGAAAGTGGGAAAAAAGGAAAGAAAGAGGGGGGAGGAAGAGAGATAGAGAGATTGAGACAGAAAAGAGGAGAGAAAATGAGATAGAGAGAGGTGGAAGGAGAGAGAGGATGGAAAAACAACAGCACATTAAGAGATCATTTCTCTCCTGTTTTTCTGTCAGCCTTGCAGCCTCTCTGGTTCATCTCTACAGGCAGGGGCCTGATGACTCTCAAACCAGATCAAAGCAGTCTTGGAGGATTCCCTCAATACCTGCAGGATTAAGATACTGATTGTCTGCCTGAGTATTCTAGGGGAAAAACTAAGCTCTCAAGAGGCTGTCCTGAGACAGACATGATGTAAGAACTTTAAGAACTGAGGCCTCTTTACCCGGGAGAGGGTGTTGCCCCTGTCTCATATCCCAAGCACACATCATTTCTTCATGGCCACAGTAAGGGTCATGGTTTTCATAAGAAAAGTCAAATCTTTCTTTTATCCTTTTCTTTGCTTATAAAAAAAAAAATTTGATTACTGCTCAACTTTGGGAGAGCAGTTCATTAAAGTTCCATACCGTAGGAGCAGAGTTTGGCATTTGGATGCCTGTTTCTGATTAACCACACAATGGGAGCAGGGGTAGTTCTTAATGGGTAAATTGTTTTCTGGAAGGCAACATGCTTTAAAAGAGAGTCCATGGTCAATTAGTGGTGAGGGTTTTGCATGTGGTGTATTGGGAATGTATTGTGGAATAATTAAATGACCCACACTAAAAGACTAAGTGACAGTCTAAAAACAGGTCTCTCTGTAGCTGAGTCTGCCACAGTGGATCCTCTATGTTTCTTCCGAATCACAATTCAATATTATACATTTTAGAAATCGGATTGAACTGAACTTGCTTTTTTTGGACACTTTTGTGTCCCATCATCACTTCAACAAAGTCCATTGACAGTTTATTTATTCCGTTTTATTCAGTTGGCAAATGTGCTGCATAGTCGTGGAGGCACATTTCAAGTTTTTGTTCTTGAAAGAGACCTGCAACCTCTCAGTCAGCAGACCTCAAATGAAACATAACAGGATAATAGTGGGACACCTCTGTGAACTTTACTGAACAATGAAGGGCTAGACAAGGGAAAAACACTCTGCATGGAGAGGAGAAAAATGAAAGGACTAGTGAAGCAGTCCATGAAATTGAAGTTTAGGTGATTGAATGGCTTTCTTCGTTCTTTGCAGGAGGGTTGGGGGGTAAAATTGATTGTGGTACCTCTCCTTCAAACGCACTGAACCCTGCAATCAAACCATGCCTCATACTTTGGACATATGTTGGCATTTAATGCTTTGCAGTTGGAGCTTAGTCTTCAGCCATGGTAATTAGGAGATATCCGTGGTATTAACCGACTCTGAGCGCTCTAAAGCCCAGCCCATCTCCATAGATCTGCTGAGGTTCAGCTGTTTCAGTCACGATAGACTATTAGACACTCAGTGGTTAAAGACAAACCATGTTCTCGTACAGCATGTATTTTATTCTCTATTCTGTAGTAATGTTTCAGATGTAGAGTCTGTAATGTTATGGTCAAATACATACTTATTCATGTAAGTAATGTCCATTGTCCATTAAAATCATGAAAAGACTCTACGTTTTATCTGAGAAACACATCACAGTCCAACAGCTCCCAATGACGACTATTATATCATAACTTAACTTAATTAAACCAATGCAAAATAGAAAGATATAAAAGATTATCTGCTGCAAGTTGGGGGTGAACTTGAAACCCAAATTGGCTCTCCTCTGACTGAGTGGGAGGAGAAAAGAAACACAGTGTGCATGTTTTTCCTTTTGCACCATTAGATGTTCAAAGACAGAGTAGAGCTCACATGCACACTGTACATGAGATATTGTAGTAGCACAGGAGAGAGAGAGAGAGAGAGAGAGAGAGAGAGAGAGAGAGAGAGAGAGAGAGAGAGAGAGAGAGAGGAGGTGCTGCATTTATTCTATGTCAGATAACCAGGGTGTTTAGGTACTGTAGTCATTTTTAACAACACTCTTGCTGACATGAATGACATCAAGCTGGCTCTGTTGGGCAGCGAGGGGGCTGGGAAATCAGGTGAGTACATGATGTGCAGCACTGTTTGTGTGAAGTTCAATACTGATTGTGTTGCTGAAACTCACACGGCCTTTCATATCTTTACTTCTGATATAAGTTAATTGTAGTAGTAGTATATGTCAACAATACTATCGAATTGTCTACTGTTTGCCTTACACATGGACCCTAAAGTTAGTTCCTAAATTGTGTCGGAATGTTTTCGCAGTCTAACTGTGGCATAAGGATGTGGTTGCCACAATTATATGGTGAGGCTTCGCAGACAGGAAATTAAGATTGATGTTTGTAGCATGTGGCTAATTGATGAGGTATTATTTTTCTTGTAAAGCAGGGAAAACATGATCCCTGGGGATAACTGGAAAATTTCAACCAAGGTTCCTTGGGTTTAGAAATTAAGAAACATGTAGCAGTGGAGCTAACTTTTCCTTGTGCAGGGAAAAAGGAGGTAAAATAGAGAACTATGGAAGAGATAACCTTACACAGAGCCTCTGTTCCCAGTCTACCAAATACTGACAAGTGTTCAGGGGGAAATAAATGGACAGAAAAGTTGCAGATTTCAGGAACTCATGAGGGGAAGTATTTTACCTATTCAGTACAGAAGCCAGCTGTTTGCACTTTAAAACCTAAGCCCTTGCTTTTAGTTACTGAAAGCCATCATAGTGTCACAGAAAAACAATGCAATGGGCTACATACTAACTAGTTTCTTGGACGGAATCGTTTCTAGTTGTTTCCTGTATAGGGAATTCATAAAGCTGTAAATTGCTGGAATTCACCACCTCTGTTTCTCTCTGTTTAGCCGTTCTGGTGAGGTTCTTGACAAAACGCTTCATTGGAGAGTATGCCTCCAATGCCAGTAAGTACACATATTCCTCACACATTTCAAGTGGGACGGCTGTGTTTTCACAGTGTCCTCTTTACTCCGTACCGGGCCTAAACCCCTCAGTGTGTGCACGGCAACTGCTTGGCTGCTGGCCTTATGACAATTATGTCAACAGAAGTGAGCGCTAAACTTTCTTGTATATAGGACTCATAAGAGTCTGGGATGAACTGATGCACACACAAAGTACATCGTCAGAGAAATGTGACTTCACCTACATGTTGAAGAGACCCAACAGGAAATGTATGTATTTAGAAATCAGTTGATTATGTGTGTGAATGTAGAGAAAGTGTTAACGTACACGTGTCTAAGAACGATGGCATGTGTTTCTCAGAAAGTAGGCCTATCTTCTTATAGTTGAATGACATCATTGATATCAACACGTCATTGTTTGTCTAACATGCTAAAGAACGACAGTCTTTAATGTTAGAGTTTACATTGGGGTACATGATTTCAGACCTTTCCACTCTTGGATTACTCGCTAAAATGAATTAACATCTCCCCATGGAATAGTTGTGCCCTAGATTTGAAGCTTACTGTAATCATTGCTCTAAAGACTAACTAAACCAATCATGTTGTGGTGTACATTGCATACTTGTCTGACATATTTTCCAAGGATAAAACTCAGGGTGCATTTTTAGCTGTCTATATAATACATACATTTCTAGTTACCCATCTCGGTGTTTATGAGACATCGTTTGATCCATAACATGTGTTTTGTATTATAAGCAATCTACCTAAACCTGTTTTGTTGCAGATTCTTTGTACCGTAAAAGGCTGTCCATTGAGGGAAGACAGTTAAACTTAGAAGTCTTTGATCCATGTTCACAGGTATGTACTCATATCTTCAGTTAATGGCTTGTACTTATGTCCACTGTAGCAGTGCACATGCATGTTCTCTCAGATGGTTCCATACTTTAGTGTTATGACATTTAAGATCTTCCCCTGTTTCTTAGAACACAGTGTACACAAAGATGAGCCTTTGAAATCTGAGACTCGGTCTTGAGCATGTTTAGAACACACGGTTGTTCCACATAGTAGCCCTTACCTCCAAGTTATTGTTTAATTGGGATTCCCGTGACTTGGTAACAGGATATCCATTGTCCTTATGTATAATCTTTTAGGGTGTGATCAGTGCTCTGCTGTCTATTTGTTTTCTCTCTTGTCCCTCTCTTCTTTTCTTCAACAAAAGGTGAGAAACCTGTGAAAAGGTGTTTCTGACCTCTTCTGAAATGTATGATATCTGAGAATCTGTGACGAGTCTTTTCTTCTAAATACAGTTCTCTCATTACTCCACTTTATGTCCACTCCTCTGTAAAGGGTGAGGCTCCATTTGATTCTGTTTCCAGTCTAGTCAGGTAGGACATTTGAGAACGCTTGTGTTTGACCTGGTGCCCTCTGACTGTGTCACCTTGCTGTGTCAGAGTGGAGAGAGCAGATGTATCCTGGAGGAACCTGTGGAATGGGCCGATGGCTTTGTGGTGGTGTACGACATCAGCGACCGCACATCCTTCCTTAATGCTGAAAACATCCTACGTCAGATCAAAGAGGCCCGTGAGGAGGGCTGTAAGGGGTGAGTGACTGTGAATCCTATAGACCTGGGAATTGACACCAATCAGAGGAGAGGGTCGGGTGATTGCATGGGTCCCATTCCAGGACTCAACATTTAAGGATAGATTTCAGGGTGTGGATCAGACTTTATACAGCATGACCCATTTTTATGGTACATGTAAAAAAAACTGAACAAGTTTAAATGAGCAGAGGAAGCAGCTTCCTGGCCTGTGGTGAAAATGTTGCCTTTTTTACCCCTTGATAAACACACTGTATTTTGTTAGATTTACTGCCTCAGGGCTCAGCTGAGTTAATTATGTGAGTAAATGAATTCTTACGCTCAATTGAATTCGTCCCGGAACGACTTGTATCCAATTTTCTCATTGGCGTTAATTAAAAAAGGATAAAATATTAGAAGGACAGGGGGATTCAGCTGGACATTTGTTAAATGTTTCATGCTATTTTGAGCCTGTGTGGCCGTGCGGACGTGTAAGTCGGGGTGGCTGGAGAGAATGAGAACTATGACGCATGGCTGACAACGTAATGTGGGTGGTCAGTCTTTGGTCCTGTGTCGTTCCTCCACTCTAACTAGACTAGGATGGTTTAACACTCCATAAAGAACCCCTGATGTGAAGCAGACATCATCTCACACTGTATATGAGAGCTCTAGAAATGTCTGGACTCTATCAACTCAACATTACTTCACCAATGCCGTTGCATGACTTACACGACTTGCTTTGTTTTTCCTTTGATATGGCGTGCTGTTGAACAATAAACACCTTATAGCAGTCTGATTCATTTGGAAAATCTTCAAAGGAACAGAATTCATTTTCACCAACTCTCACACCTTTAGCCATGAGTACGTTGTGGTGACTGCTATGTGAAGGTTGTGACCTATGGTGTGCTTGGTTGGGACAGGGAGGTGGACGTCCCTATCTGCTTGGTGGGGAACAAGCAGGACCTATGCCATGCCCGCCAAGTGTTTGAAGAGGAGGCGCGCGCCCTGGCCCAAGAGTACCGATGTCACTTCCAAGAAGTGTCTGCTGCTGAAGACTATGTGGATATCTCTAACCTCTTCACCAAGCTCATCCGCCACGTGATGGAGTACCTGAAATACCGCGCAGACCGCCGACGTTACAGCGGCTCCAAGTCAATGGCCAAGCTCATCAATAACGTCTTTGGCAAGAGGAGGAAGTCTGTCTGAGCACAGGGTGTGGTGTAGTGGATCTTCAGCTGGGTATGGGATTGATGGGAGTAACAACTGTGATAGGATGAAATCAGCTTGACTGTGTCTTTCGGATCATTTGACCACAGAGAACAGAATCAGGAGTTCAATAAAATTATATATATTATACGTTTATCATCTGAAGACAAGATATCAGTTATTTAATTAGTTTCGATGATCTGTCTTTGATGCTTCTCAATCTTATGCAGAATGGAAGTCCCTCTAGTACATTATTATACAATGCTATTCCCAAACAATTTGAAGAAAAGTTGGGCAACAAAAGTTTTTTTTATATTTCAGAACTTGTATATCTCTGGCAGGACAACATACTGTATTTGAAATAAAATTCAAGGAATGTGTTTGCTCTGAAGTTTAAATGTACATTTCACTGCTCAAAGAGGGCAGGAACGAGGAAAGAAGTATGGCTAAATTGCCTTACTTACTTTTGACATTAAAAGATATCCCTTTGAATTTATTCTGTGGCTGTATAACGTTGCCTGTTTTTCCTTTTCTGTTAAAATGGGTGAAATTGCTTTTTAGTGAAAAATTTCTTCAGCAGCAATATCTAGGCCCATTTGTTACATATAAATAATAGTTGAGCATGAACCTATTCTGCAGATATCTCAGTTCAACATAATGTGAGTATATATTACATATATTATAGAATTTACATATAATCTATAAAACACCAGGCATACATAGTTTTTGTTTTAGTCTTAGTATTAGTATATAATTGCACTTACAAGAGATACGAGTGTGTCTGGAGTATTGAATGTTTTATTCTGTCACAATATGTAGCCAACTCAATATATTCATTGTTCAATCTGGTAAAAGGGCTTACATATGAAATCTACCACTTCTGTGTCTTGGAAAATATATGAAAAGAAGGCACAACAGCATGCATTAATAAAACTACTCCAACAAAAAGGAGATTCCTGCAGTCTATGCCTTCTTTGGACATGTTCAGTTCCTTGTGAAACAGAAGACTGTAAGCATGCCATCATTGCTTATGAACTACACTGGGCTGACTGTTTGTTTGAAAGCTCAGAAATCGCATCTGGTGATAATTATCTTTGCACAAAAAGCTCGATTAAATTCAGCTTTTCTTAATAAAGTGAATAATAAACTATATTTTCAGAACGTTGCAGCAAAGTGCGGGTTCCACTTTATGTCTGTAAAAAAAATGCATTCCCAAGTTTGGAATGCTTTATATTTCGACTCAATTGTACATAATTCGATACTTAAATGTTAAGTTGAATTTCGATAAATAGATCATATTGAAACACTTAATGTTGTTAAACAGAAACTGCAAGCAATAGATATGCTTTAAAATGTAAAGTAAAGTTTACAATCGACCATCTGAAGAAGTGGCACAGAGCCATCTCTGTAAAACCTTTGAAGTAGAAGGACACAAGCTTTTGAATCTAGACAAATGTTTGAAGGCCATCTCAGTTATATACTGGTGCACAATTAGCTATGGCAAACATGCTGCCTATCTCTTAGGAGATGTTATGAACTCATCTTTTATGATCGTAAAATAGTAGTTTAAAAAAGTAGTTTAGTCAATGCCAGTAGGTTAAATGTAATGTAAAGGATAAGGTTCATAAATAGAATTAGGAAGCCTGGACATCCATGTGTACATGATTCTTATATGTTCATCGTATGCATCTTCCTTCCACAGTAAAATCATTGTTTGTGTGAACATGGTGAATAAAGCTGATTCTGATTCTGAATTGCTGATTCTGATCCATTCCTACGAAGTATAGCAGCAGCATCTTAGTCCACTAGATGGAGACTAATCACCACTGTTAAAGTTTTGACTTCAGAAAACATTACGAGAACACGATTACGATAGAAGCATGTTAATAATGCGTTACATATGTTGTTTTCATCTAACTGTAAATGAAAAGACCATCAAGACCATCAAAGACCATCATTCGTGCAGGCCTTTAAATTAACTAAGAATTATTTAATGGCCTGCACGAATAACACAATACATACCTAAAATGAAAAGAAAATACAACTGACTGCTAATTATAATCTAACTTCTATCTTGAATAACGAGATGACTAAATGTAATTTAGAATACATTTCAATTAAAAATTTAATCATTTTTCAATGAATCATTTTTCATTGCGCCTATTTGTCCCTGTTCACGTCCCGTAGGTAGCCCATCAACTTCTCATCGGTGCATCACACTGGAAAAGTTTGAAGACACAAGTGGATGGCTCATGCGGTACGTAGCTACAACCCCTGATTCCTGGCACATTCCGTGGATGACCACAACAAAGAGCTCCACCGATACGCAGTGCACATTGAAAATACGGTAAATGACTCTCAATAGACTCTTTTATTTGGTTTGTTGGTTGCCATTAAAATGATCTAGTTAGCTAGCCATTTAGAGCTAGCTTTATGAAGACAACTTCGTACAGTTGTTGCCATGGCAACACACGCTAAAGTTTCGTTCAAGGAACTGTACTGAACATCAAGTGCTAGCGACCTTATTAGCCGATATTTGCATGCAAGCTAACATGTTTAGTTAATAACTCCTGGCCTCATTCTGCATTTCACTGCAAAATATTCTAAAATTATGACCAAATTATTCCTCTAAATGTTATTATGCGTGCTTGTCCTAGCCAGCTGAGTAATGCTAGTTCAACTAACTGTAGCTAATTCATTAACATAAACTGACTTAATCTCAGAAAATAATCAGAATATCCAAATACCCTGGGTTTGACGCCATTTAATCAGCTGTTCTTCAGCTTAGGGTACAATGAATGTTTGAAACATCACTGAGCAATGAAACACCTATTACTATGCAGGTTCCATGCCAGATAATTATATTTAGTTGGAACAGGTCATAGGAAGTTAATTACTGCTTGTATGGTTGAGAATGGCTCCTCTTGCCATATTGGTTTTCTTGGTTTCGAATGAATCTGTCTAGCTGATTTTTTTGTGATTTTATTTAAAATCAACTAAGAATATCAGGCTACAGGGGTCTATCATCTATCAGCTTTAACGTGGATCTTATAGTATTTGTATTGTTGATAAATCCACCAGAAATCTCATCATGCACTGCTACAACTAGGCTATGTATTAACCTATGTATTAATATTAACATTAATATTATATGTTGTGTCTGAGGGCCCTTACAGGCAGACATTCCAGAGTTGTCTGTGACACAGTAGGCTATAAGACAGAAGCCCAGTTTTAATGTGTAGTTTAATGAAATGTACCAACATGATATTAGACACCCTTTGATACGATCACCATCCTTGCGGGTGAGTATATCCCCCTGAAGTCTTCAGAAAGCCAACTAATTAATTTCCATTTTGTTCTCATCCTTTGATTCCTATTGCGTGGATAGTTCTAGGCCTTCTGGCATTTTTTTCTGAAGATGATTTGCTGTCACAAGGGTATCGGGAGTATAAACTTGGCTATTAGGCCTATGCCAACTATAGTTTGCAATTTAGAAACCCTTCTTTGCAGATCTTTACACCCTTAGATGTGTCTCAGTGGTATGTAGAGGCCACTGGAAAATGTGCGGCTTTGCTGTTTTGAATATATATTTTTAAGATGTCTGCTGTTGGTTCCTGAGGCTTGGGTAATGCAGAGATTAGCCAATATCCTGATTAAACCAATGAGAGATGCTTTTTGAATTTGTTGAGCCTTATCTCCTAGCAACATGTGGAGTCCTCTGAGTAGGCGAGGCAACTTGATCTTTTGCTTCCCTTTAGCAAAGCATGTTCCTCTAGCCTGTGGACACTTATCAGACATGACCTAAGAAGACAAAGAAAATTGTCTGAGGGCTCTCTGAGTGGCATGTTTACAGGGGTACTGATAGGGGCTGAACAGAGGAGAAACTAAAAAGGCACCTTCAAAATCTCTCAAGTGTCAATTAGAGGTCATACTGTACTGTACTGTACAGTAGATATGGGTGTAAGGACATAGGCCTAAATAAGATGTCTTCATTTTGATCTTGCAGCACAGATGAGCAGACTGAACATTCAGACCCACAGTTCAAGGCTAAACCATTTCTTTTTTAGATGTTTACGCTGAACCCCCCCAGTCGTTTAATACACTTGAAAACTCAAACTCAGATGGACTTTGTAGAATCTTTTTCCAGTTAATGTTACTCATCCTGTAATTGAGTGGAATGAACGCCCTGGTATTTTCATTCCAGACGTGCTGTGTGAGTCTTCCCTCATCAGGTAATGTAATTCCATGCTTCATTAGGACTGCAGAGTTTATCATTTGTCATCAAAGCCAGCTGTCAATAAATAATTAAGTCTCAGATGAGGAGAATGAAATATTTTAGCTAGCAAGAAGGATGAATGTCTGCTTTCTGTATTGTCAACATACAGAACAGGTCGAATTGCGAGTGAAAAGGGAAAGCTATGAGTGGAAGGGAGAGAATAAAAAATTCTATTTAGGCCCGGAATTATCTTTGTGTGGCCAGGCATCATTACGGTGTCACATTTAATTTGCATTCCGAGCTGAGACACCACATCTCTCTCCCAGTCACGGGAAACAATAAGCATTTCCGTCCACAAACAATCAGTAAATAAAGACTAATGGGGTTCTGACAGAATGGTAGAGGGATGAGAAACCAGAGGGATCGATGGCTGACATTCTATCTGCCATAATTAGCCTACTTTCTACTGAGATCTGGTGGGTGTGTGGAAGCACATGGTCCCTGTCTGGCGGATGAGCGTTGCTGTATTTATTCTACAGGAGTGTGTGTCCATGAGTGTGGATGCACGGTGTGTTTGGGTTTGGAAAACGTGTGCCGTGTTGCTTCGATCCTGTCGTTTCAGTGGCAACCTGTTCACACAACCTTTTACACGGCAAATAGGCTACACTACTAGCCTTGTACACACATTTAAATGATAAATTGTCATTGCATGTTACAATGGTATGCAGAAAACTAGTTAGGCAAACCCTGCCTTGGGCTAATCATGCTCCAGGATAACCTTCTGCCAATGTATAGTCTACTGAGTTATGCGGTGTGTACTTAAGGTATAGTAGGGGTAATCAGTAGTCTGTGATGATTCCATGCTCATTATAATATCATTAGCATTATTTTGTGTGCAGGTCTGATGAGAAACTCTTAGAAGCAGTAACTAAAATGGAACCTTTTGGGGCTGCCACAACTTGGTAAGTACAGTATGCGAGTCCTTCGTGTAAATTAGTCACTGTACATGGGTTTCATTTTGCCTGTCGCAGGTGCAAGTGCACAAGAGCAGGAGGTTAGGGGCTGTTGACAGATGTAGTTTGCCTAACTCGCGTAGTCCGAGGCCTATGTCGTCTAAGCTGCATGAATGCCAATACTGTTACAGTGAGCTGTAGATTAATTTGAAGTGCAGTCATGCCTCGTCTGCATATACCATTCGTCATGCTAATTCACATTTTAATTAATGTCCGTCAAGCCCTATGGTTAAAGCAATATTCACAGGCTTGACTACCCCATTACTTACGAGCCTTAATACTGACTAATACATGTAGCTATATCATCCTTAATTTTCCAGATTCCACAGCATGCTTGATGATTCTGATATTCAGGAAGTTTTGATAATTAAATCCAGTGACATTTCTTTCTCATTGGTGTGTTATGAACGTTCTCTCTTTTGCACTTAGTTCCTCAATGCAGCGAAGCAGTACATTCCGTCAAACAAATCTATTCGTTTAAGTGACATTGGCCCAGGTTATAGAATCCATTACAGGGATGTGCTCCTTCTAGAGACCAACCCATTTTGGAACTGGTTAGTCTCTAGAACGATGTGTTCAATTCTGTCGTTTAATGCCATAATAAACCTATGGTTTAAAACAGTCTAGTACTGGTGGTATGGATTAGTCGTGACCTATTTTAAGGCCAGACATCTCTCCCTGACATGACCCTGATATCCCATTTCCTCCACACTGGGCTGGGGCTGAACCCCATGGGTGCTGGAGCCAAGGCCAGGGGCTGCCCTCCTCCCTGGGGCCCCCTCAGAGGAGCGGGGCCCAGGGTCCTGGCTGCAACACATCACTCTTCTCCCCTCCAACTCGCCCACAAATCAACTGTGATTGAAGTGATTGGAATTTCCAGTGGCTGTCACAATCGTTTTGATGAACAAATAGACGGGAGATAATGTGGGAGACAGGCCTGTTATGAGAACTGTGTCTGGGATAAGATAATGCACCAGAGTGAAGAGGTTAAAGACACCGCTTCCTTGTTAATAATTAATTGCTGTCCGTGTGGCGGATCCACTCCACTGCTCCCAGTCATCACTCGATAATTGCTTTACATTTAATTTGGCTTTAGATATATATTTTTTTTTCTTCAAGCCTGGTTAATTGCGCTTTAAGTTAGGCAAATGTGTACTCAAGACTGGTTTGGTAGGAAACCAATGGACGTATTGTGATTGTGATTGTGAACAGAGAACAGATGCATGATGGTGATGGTGTCTCGGCATACTATATTATTTATGTTTCTTTGTATAGCCTAGAATATTGTTTGGTTTTGTTCTACGATTCATCAGAGTGTAAGCCTAATTTCAATCACAAGAAGTTCATTCGGACTAGGCTAAATCACAAACTCCATACTGTTGATTAGGCTTTTAGTTAATTTTGTCCTAACATTATTACTTGCCTAGAGAGTCACCTCTTCTGCTTTCGTTCTACCTTTTATACTGTAGCCTATTTTGAAATGTTGCCAAAATAGCTCTTAACTTGGCGTGTCAAAGCAGCCGTTTCTCACTGGTTATCAGCCCCTTGTTCTGGGAAGACCCTGTCCCATCAGCATCAATGTCAGAGCGTCGTTCTGCTTTACATAAACATATCACAAGGCTGGAAAGCCACCCAGTTAATGATCCTCTTCCTAATGACTTCCTTCAGCATGCAGGCACCCCTATCTTCTCCTCTGTCAGCGGTTCCCGGTTGTCACCTCTCTGCGAACTTTGTAAACGGGGCTGCCAGGTGTTGTGTCTATCCTCTGCTCCACGCTGGGCTCCTTGGGGCAGCTTGCCCCTGGGTGTTTGAACAGTAGGGGTGCAAGGAGCCCAGTTACCTTCAGCTGCACGCCTGTCGCCAGGGTGACCGTGCCAGGCCACCTACTGAGGTGCCTGTCCGCCTGATTGGCTGTCCTCCCCAGGGGTTCACCTGGCCTTGATTAGCCATTCAGCTTGGCAAGGCCCACTGTAAATCCCCTGCACCTGATGGAATGAAGCGAACTCGCCTGTGCAACGATGACCAGAGCCTACGTTTCCCCTACATTGTTTGGAAAAAGATCATGCTTTTTACAAGAGGACACCCTGACCTGGATAGGAAAACTCTCATTGTGTCGTGATCGTGTGAAGGGTTCTCTGACTGCGGCTCATCCCGCTCCCCCGTGTGTTTCCCCCCCAGACGTCAAGGCCCCTCACCCTGAGACAGCCCAGGCAGATGTAGGTGGAGCCGGCGTCAGCATGGCGTCTCCGTGGAGCCGCGGGAGCAGCGCAGAGAGGAAGGTGCCCCACACCCGCCTGGAGGAGGAGGCTGAGATCCAGGTGCACCGCAGACCCTCTGCCCCACGCCGCCCACCCCGGCCTCCCCTCACCCCGACACACACACACACAGAGTCACGACTGACCTCTATAGCACACCCTCGTCTGCACTAGAGGAGGATCACGCTCCACTTTGCTCCTGATTGCCCCCCCTCCCCCTCCCCCCTTTCTCTTGGGGGTTCAGCTGCTCTCTTTGCCAAACCTGCAGCAGCCAGTGCTCAGCCTTGCATGCGCAGAGATAATGATCAAGTTAATTAGACCTGAGATTGAATGAGCTGCGGCAGCAACTTAATCATTTGTAACTTGATTAGAAATACTATATTCTGCAGCTCTAGAGACCGGAAAACTTTCCCTTTTTTGAGTGCTTGAAAATTAAGATCCACTTCAGGATTCAGGTCTTCGGTTAATGTACCGTTGGAGACAAAAATATATAACCCCCAACTCAAACACTCAGGTCTGAGAACATGCTGGCAGTACTGGACATATCCCTGCCACCACTGTGAATTCAAAGCCAATGTGAATTGCCTTTTCTCTTAATGGCTTCTCTGTTATTCCCATAGAGAATATTCTCATTTGGGAGGAAATTGGGTAAAGGGAGCTTCGGGGTCGTCTGTGAAGCCACCCATATTGATACGAGGAAGAAATGGGCTATTAAGAAGGTGAACAAAGAGAAGGTGAGTGCATTAGCGTCTCCCCAGGGATTCTTGTTGGCCGCTGTGGTGAAAAAAGACACTCTAAAGTCAGTCTAAAGTCAGACAAACACGGTAACAGCAGCCATAGACCTTAGCATCTCTGCCATACACCCTACACCTCATGCTGTTTCTATATTTCCCCCCTTGCAGGCTGGGAGTTCGGGTGTCAAGCTGCTGGAAAGAGAGGTCAGCATACTCAAACGTGTTAACCATGCTCATATCATCCATCTCGAGGAAGTCTTTGAAACACCCAAGGTAAGGTTCCCCGACCTACCGAGCGAAACAAATTGGACTTTTGCGACTAACGCAAGAGCACCAACCACACGCGCGCGTGGCTGGTGAATAGGAGAGCAGGTCCACGTTTAGGGTGGCGTGCCGCCGGCTGAGTGCGCGTGCCGTGTTTCAGAGGATGTACCTGGTGATGGAGCTGTGCGAGGGCGGCGAGCTGAAGGAGCTCCTGCAGAAGAACAGGCGCTTCAGCGAGGAGGAGAGCAGGCACATCATCAGGAGCCTGGCGGAGGCCATCGTCTACCTGCACAAGAAGGGTACCGCCGGCACACACCGCACATTTAGGAGGGGAACTCCGCTACGGGAGTGAACGCGGAACGTCAGAGAATGTTTGTTTTTTTTGTTTGTTTTTTACACTTTTGGGTTCCGTGGCCGAACAAATAAACTGATATAAGGGCACGAACGCACACAATGCTGTAATTAAGCCGACCTTATTACCCCACCGCCGTGGAGCGACGATGTGTTGTGAGCCAATTGTGTGCAGAGAGAATGTGCAAATTGGTGATATCACAGTGTCATCATTCTCACAGTCAAATTGCTTTGCCCTCGTTGACGCCTGATAATCAGTGAGATGATACCACATTATGGCTCTCAGTCATTATAGAACCTTGCTTATTCTAATAATGAGATAATAATGAGCAAGTGCCGGGCAAAAAGTGTTCCCCCTTTTAATTGAGTCTGAGGGGTTTATTTGAAGATGCTGTGTTTTCGACCCCCCTTCCTGATGGTGAAATATCTAGTTAGAGGTAATTTAGGACATTGCCTGGCAATGAGACACCATTACATGGGACTAATGACTCATTTACAATGAGCTGGAGAGGAATACTGATTAATAGGTGTGTTTTCACACTAAAAGTCCCTCAGCGCTGGTGTGCCTTACGTCTGGAGTTGCTAATGATACCGGTGTGGAGGTGTTAGCCGTGACTCTCTCTTACAGGTAGTGCCCTTAGCGTGTGAAGCAGTCAAGGTAACACCGAGCGTAAACTTTCATTAACCTTCCTCCGTAGCCAGAATGATGAGTGGTCCGTCAAAGCATCCCGTGGATATCATTCATTTAACATGGAGTGATTTGTTTTGGCTCCCATGGGATATTTCTGTCAAATGAATATGACCGGATTTTGTGATTCAGTCTTTTCTTTATTGTCCACATTCTGTTGTCGCCAGGAAGACAGAGAGCCGGCAAATATCCCACTCCAGACCTCATTACACACAATCATGTGCAATAGCACCGTTTTGTTCTGTTTTTTCTAAATGAAATACAGCTAGGAAGTGGACTGGATTTGTGCAGTACGACTGCTGACCTATTGTATCTGTGTCACATATATATACACATCTGTGTTTATAGAAGTCTGGTTTACCATTTGTAGATCACCGCACTGCCGACCTGTCAACCTGTGTCTACCATCATAGCTTCTTGTCAAACTGAAAAAATAGACAGTTTCGAAACGGTAGCTTTATTCACAAACTTTACTTGGGATGTTGCTGAACAGCTTAAGTCTCACTTGATTTGTAGCCGAACATCCACAGTGTGTACAGTATATCAAATGTAATCAGCTTTGGAGCACACATACAGAAATCACATATTTCCAGTAATGGTCCATCTGAAGGGGGTACGAGCTTCCATCTGCATCAACATTACAGAAGAAGAACCAGTCTGGTAGAAGGTTGCCCTCTTTAAAACCCTCTCCAAAAGAATCACTTGAACAGACTTGAACTTTAAGACTCCAGAGGGTAGGACTGCTGTGACACTTTATTTTCCATCCCATCAAGTCAATCTATCTCCAACATCTCATCTAACCTCAAACTCTCTCAATCGCCCCTCCGAATCTCGCCATCCTCTCTTCACATCTCCTGTAATGACCACTGGTACTTGGTGGCTCACCATTTTTAACAGAAGGCTGCCATCTGTCATAGGCATGCTTTCATTTAGCAAGGCTTTGGCCTTTTTGCCAGAGGATAAAGTAGCTGTTTTTGAACAGACCTAGTGTCGTCAGCCTGGCAAAACTCCTTCGCTAAATCAACTTCATTTCCCAGAGGAATGCTCCAGAACTGATTAAGGTCGTGGCTGGGGTCACCTGTTGAAAGTGACTCATTGTGCAGATTTAGCTTTGAACCACTTTCAACATCCTCGCAATATCTCCTCCACAAATACATCTCATTCACGCTGTTTTCCTTTTCAGACATCGTGCACCGAGACCTGAAACTGGAGAACATTTTAGTGAAGACTTATCACCATGGTAGCGATAATGACATGATCAGAATCAAGGTGAGACCGGGGCACAAACAACAGAAATGTTCTCCTGTCTCTCCTCCATGCTCTTCAGGAGGAGAGACTCCTGGTGGGTCTCTCTGTCGCTCCCACCATTGTCTCCCCCCCCCCCCCCCCCCCCACACACACACACACACACCCTCTGGAAATGGTTTTAAATACTATCTCATTATGACAGACCCCCCAATGGCGCCTGCTTTATATCAGTCCTCACAAAGAGGGAATCAAGAGCATCTTTTAAGACAAATTACTGCCCGGGCCCAGCATGTTGTGTGCATTGACAGAGCGCCAACCAAAGCAGATACATGGAACACAAGCTAAAACAAGGCAGAGCTGCCGCATAAATCTCTTTCGAACACACACACACAAGAAGAAAAAACAGTGTTGTCCTGGCGCAGTATAAAAGGCTTTTCTCTGGCTGGAGGTGGTCATCTGTCCTGGTGGTTCTCTCCTGTTGTATTTATACCACCTGCTGTGGACTAGGGGACAGCCTATAGACTCGTACTAGTTATTCATCGCACACTGAGAAAGCTGAGGGTGTGCTTTTAAGCTAAGCATGAAATCCAGTAAGTAAAAAATGGCTGGGATTAGTTTCACGTAACCGTTGGTCCTCTTCTCAGGTGACAGACTTTGGGTTGTCGGTGAAGAAAGGTGGCGTTGGCAGTGAGAACATGCTGAAAGCCACCTGTGGGACACCTATCTACATGGGTATGGCACACACACACGCACACACACACACACACACACACACTCCTCTACCCTGGGCCTCCAGTAGGTCCTTGTGTTCCAGTGGTGCGTGTATGAGTGTAGGAGCCTGTGCTGTGTTTCAGCTCCGGAGGTGATCAACGCTCATGAGTACAGCCAGCAGTGTGACATGTGGAGCATCGGAGTCATCATGTACATGCTGTAAGGACACGCGCACACACACACAGCTTTCCTCATCCTCCACTCCTCCACGGCCCAGAACGCGTGTCGCGTGTTCGGAGGCAGCGGCAGCCTCGATGCGTGACGGCGCGTGTGCTCCGATCCCCACAGGCTGTGTGGAGAGCCCCCGTTTGTGTCCAGCAGTGAGGACAGCCTGTTTGAGATGATCAAGAAGGGAGAGCTCACCTTCGCCGGGCCCGTCTGGGACACCGTCAGCGACGCAGGTGACGCGCCCCCCCCGTTCCCTTCCTGCCTGTCTTGAGCCCGCGCGCTTTCAATGTCCACCAACCTTGTTCGCGTTCTCATCTCCACAGCAAAGAAGGTGTTGCGTTGCTTACTGAAGGTCGACCCCGCCCACCGCATTACAGCCAATGAGCTGTTGGATAACCCCTGGATCACGGTAAGGGAGTGACCCTGGTCCCTTTGCCTGCTTCAGTCCACGATCAAAGGCTGCTGTAAGGTGGAATCATGATCCCAAATGAGTGGTGGGCCGTTACGGAGGGGATATTGTCTCTCCCAGGGTGACACCAGCACGCCGACCACGCCCACCAACGTGCTGGAGATGATGCGTCTGTTCCGGGAGGACCCCGAGGGGGCGGAGGAGGCCGAGGGGGCCGTGGAGGGGGCGGAGGAGGCGACGGAGGTGCTGAGCCAGCTCTCCCTGAGCCTCAGCAGGGACAGCCAGACCCTGGAGCCCCGGGACCGGCCGGAGAGCCTGGAGCCCCGGGCCCGGCCGGAGAGCCTGGAGCCCCGGGCCCGGCCGGAGAGCCTGGAGCCCCGGGCCCAGCCGGAGAGCCTGGCCAGGGTGTCGTCGGCGAGCAGCGACGGCAAGAGCGTCGCCGAGCACAGCCTGGAGGGAGACACCGACAGCAGCAGCAGCAAGCCCCCCACCCCCACCAAACAGGTACCTCACACACACACACACACACTGTGGCATGTGATCTGCCGTCCGTCCCCCCCGTCCCCTCCCACAGCTCAATTAGCCAACGTGACAATGAGCTTGCCCTTGACTAACAACTAGCCCACTGTGTCCTACTGTAAGTACGCTTACTTTTAAGTGCTGCGTTATCAGCCCCAAGGTTCAGCCAGGATCCATTATTTAGGGTCATTCTAGCCAGGTCCACGTCTCTCATGTTCCCCCCCCCCCCTCCCCCCTCTGGCTGTTATCCTGCCGCAGAGACAAAAGAAGAAGGCTGCCTCTTCCTCCTCCAGCGGAACGCGGGTGAACGGGTCTGCAGGGAAGATCTGTCACCTACTCTGCCCCTCTACCTCACAGGTCAGATGTCAAGGAGTGGACAGACCCCTCTCACACAGCCCTCACGCTGACAGTACTACCACACGTGACACAGCAGGCCACCATCGCGTTTAGAGCCAAAAACTCAACGACTGTCGTTTGTTTCCGTAGAAACGCTCTGTTGTTTTCAGTTCCGGTCGCTGGGGCGATGTGTATATTCAGTCACCACTAGATGGAGCCATATTAACTCACCAGACTAGCCGAGCTAGAACCCATTACCTGAACTTAGCCAGAACACGTGAGGATGGTGGCGTGTGTGTCTGTCTCTGAGTTGAACGTGAGTTCAATGTCCACGCAGTCCCATTCAGGTGGCGTCCAGCGCTCCAGGCAGTCGAGTGCAACTCACCTCAGCCTCCAGGAGCAGAGGGACACCTGCGCCTCTCCGGCGGGGCCCTCTCCCAAACCAGCGCCCGGCCCGGGGAAGGCCCGCAAGCCCAAATCGCCCGCCCCACACGGCCCTCGCCCCGGGAACTGCTCCCCCCGGCCGCCCGGCAAACCCAGGCCCAAGAAGAGCTCCCAGACCCCAGCAGCCCAGTGTTCAGCCCAAGGCCCAGAGACGCCACGTGCCAAAGAAGACCCCTGTACGTAGTGTTCCCCGGGGGGTGGCAGGACTGCTGGACGCATGACCGCCTGGCAGTTAGGCATCAACCCTCCCTCCCTCCCCCCCCCCCCACCCCCCCCCCCCCCCCACACGCACACACCCTCCCCCACCCTTAACATACCTCTAGCCATGGACTGACTTGGTCTCACTCTCACATAAACACAGATGCAGTTTTACAAAACATCCAGCAGGTAGATGAGGGAGATATGAGATGAGGTTGTCAGTCAACATTGTCAGTGGCATCCACTCTAATGTATTGAAAGGGGTTCCAGTGTTTCAGGGGGATCAGGAGAGCCAAGGTCATATTTGACCCTTGCAATATTCAACAGCGTAGCGTCTGATATGCTACGACTCGAAACAGTCTACTATGTGGCGCGACTGACGTCTGCCTTCCAGGATGCCTTGTCATGTTAATTAGCCTCGCCGAATGTACTGTGTTGCTGTGTCCTATCACACACACACTGAAAGTCTTGTGGAGTTATTTGAAAGTGCGCTTATTAAAAGTATATGAGAAACTAGAAGGGTGTGATGATATCTCGTATTTATTCCATTGGGCATAAAAAAGTATTTATTAGTGGTATACAGGGTTCTAGTTATCTGGTTCTTCTATGTATTGCAAAAATATACTTCTGTAGTACCTTAAGTATCCTTCTGGACCCATTTGTTAAGTCATATTTCCAGATTGATTTCACAAAGGAATGATTCAAAAACATGGCACCTTGCAACTGGTTAGATGTCCAAAGTTCTTCAGTGTGGAAAGGTCCTCAGTAGATCTGTATTGCTAGTATGTCTGCTGTCCTCTGTGCTGTTCTGAAGATGATTGCCAAACATCATGAAAGGAAACACTGCTGTGCAGAAATGTCATTGTTTTGTGTTCAATAAACAATCCAATTCACTTTCCTCTGTCTTGCTTTTACTTGACTGTAATTTGACAAACGGCGAGCAGTTGACGGGCTCAGACCAACATTACCATACGACTTCAACAGGGTTTCTTTTATCATGGCTCTCTTGTTTCCCCCCCCCCCCCCATCCGTCTTGACCTCTCAATCCCTAACCACCTTCAGATATGCATTTTACCCATTCTGTGTCAACCCAGAGAGCAGGGGCTTCGGCCTGGTTGCGCGCCCTCCAAATGCAGGGGGGATTGGGACCGAGTGCTACCATGGCTCTAATCTTGTTTTGGAGGCCATTGAAAGCAGCAGGAGCTGCTTCGAGGGCTCTGCCATTCAAGCACAGGTCTTTCTGCTGTCGGGAGAATAATCCCCCAGCATAGATACAACATTGAAGTAGTCAAGCAGAACCCAGCGAAGCTGGATTTCAAATCCACCCCATTTGCATCTTGGAAGTGATGTGTGGAGACACTGTGGCCTTGTCTGTGAGCAGGGGGCTGACTGGGTATGTAAGGGTTGGGCGGGGGGGAGGGAGGGAGGGAGGGAAGGGAAACTGGTGATTGGATTATCCCTTTTGAAGTCAAACGCATGGCACAATTTCTCCCTTTGGGTGAGTGGTTCATGGCCTTTAAACTGCAAAGAGTGCACCTTCTCAAAGGCTGCCCTGGTGCATTCTACAGGTAGGCTTGCTCTCCTTGATGCTGGACTGATAGACGGTGACCCCAAACTTCCACCTCCCACTTCAGGGGAATGTGTAGACTCTACAGTCGACTTCAGATGTGGATTTGGAAGGTACAGTAGATGCTGGCTACAATAGCCTACGATACAGTTTCATGTGTGAGCGTGCCTTCAGTGCATGAGATGGATTAAGTCATTAAATAATGATGATGGTGTGCGTATCATGTCAGTGATCCACTTCATGGTTGCTGGTCTGTGTCTTACTGATTGTGTTGTGGGCATGAAGTACCTGAAGATGGCAGATTCAAACCTCTCTACCTGTGCGTTTTGCAAGGCGAGTGGCATAAGGGGGGAAGCTGTGGAGATACAATGATTCATTGGGTTTGTAAACGTCCTCCTCCGTTTAGACCAGGGAACAGAATTTGCATACAGTCTGTTTCAACAACTTACTGTACGGCTAATGCCTTGTCAGAGACAGAGATGGGATTTCAACATATGGTCCTCATTTTCTTTGTGCCAGAATTTTAATTCATTATAGGGAGAGGAAAAAAAAATCTCCAAATTGAATTGTGCAAGTGGAATGTGACCTGCAGTAAATTATGGAAGTGCATCTGCAGGCCTCAGGGAAGAAGAGAAGAAGAGATTGAAAAACATGGAAGGGAAATGGATGTTCTGATGGCTTTATGTGCAGCCAGGTTGTTCGGTTGACATTCTCTGTGTTGTCCATTTAATTATTAAAAAGCGAGACAAACGTCTTGTAGTTTTTTTATGTACCAAACTTCAATCTCAACTACAGAGAGAGAGGTATATAGAGAGAGAACAAGCAGTATGGTATGGTGGATAGGTTAGGGGCGTGAGTTTGGGACAAGGCATGGAGGCAAAGGAAATTAGAAAATTCGTCGGGATGGAACCAGGGATGCGCCCTCTGCCCCCCTCTCCAGCGGTGCTGCTGACAGATGGGAGCGGGGGGGGGGGGGGATTAAAACTCTACAGCCCCTTTTGGAGCCTGGTGAGTGTGTGTCACTGTGGCTAGGTGGGGTGCGGAGATGGCACCTGTGGCGAGGCTCTTGGGGTGTACAGAGGGGCGCGGGACTGCTAATGTCAAATAAGGCAAGGATGCACTCCACCCCCCCCTCCTCCTCGGACCCCCTCCCTCAGATCTACTTTTATTCGCTGCCAGAGCTGAAGGTGGAGAGGAGGGGGGCGGCTGGTGGGCTGGGAGAGGGGGGGGTGGGTGCATCTCAATAACCTTAATAGAGCTCCCTTTAATTAATCAGCTCATCTGCAGAGACCCGATACCTGCAGCTGAGCCCCCTGTCCTCTCCCTCCCCAAACACAACATCCTCACACTGCTGCCGTGACATTGTGCTAATGAGCTAACGCAGCTACAATGTCATGGAAACATGGTGCAGACGTTATCTTTGGGAGCTCATCACACATGCTGATGTCCCTGATCCCCTTCACTGTTGCATCACCCAGTGCGTGCCGCTGTGTGTGTGTGTGTGCGCGCGCGGGTGTGTGTTTATGCGCTTGTGTGCCTGCTCCTCTTGCTGTGTTGAACCAAACCGTCTTCACCAAAACAAACAGACCCATAATGGCAGAGTAAGCGAGGGAGGCGGCCACGTTGCTTAAGCATGGCCTCCAGTTCTGACAGAAGAAAGAGGGGGAAAATGCACGCCCCAAGTAAACATTTGAAACAGATGGCAGTTTCAAAGCAAGCCTCATCAATCTTTGTTGACACTATTCCTTTTTTAAACTACTCTTATTTGGGATATTTGCAATTATAATACATAAGCTCATTTGAATATCAAATTAATTAGTGAACACACTAGAGTAAATGCCTTTTTTATAAGTCCTTGTTAAAAGTGAAAAGTTCTCAACTACGGTTGGATGGCGTGTTAATTTACAGTGATATCTTTTCCCAAGTTACTGCACATAAAAGGCATTACTATACATATTTTAATGGGGAGGTGGTTGTTTTCCAAGCAATTTTCTGCTAGAGTACATTTTTAATTTATTCATATTTAATTTATTGGTCTCTGCATACCCACTCAGTAAAACTAATCAACACCACGTATGGGCCTCTTAAAGTCGCAGCTCTCTCTGGCAGCAGGCCTCTGATCAGGACCAACCCTTCATTTCAAAAGCTCTCTCCGCTCCTGCTCAAAGCTGCTAGAAAATACCCAGCATCCAGTCAACCAGGATGATACCACATCCATGGAGACTGTTCGATTCTCACAGACAACCTTTTAATAATTGGAAAAAAAGTCGGAAAATGAAAAATGTGCCCAGCCTTGAATCATCCGAAATATTTCAATTTCTGCGGGTAGTGACCATCGCGGCTGCTGTCGGAATGTCATCCGCTAAGGACAGTGGTTCTCCCTCCCTCCCTCCCTCCCTCTCTCCCTCACTCCCCTGCTTCCTCTCCTCAAACTCCTCTGCCCTTGAGTTGGCTTTTTTACGGTGCTTTGGCAATCATTTAACACAGTGTGACTGCAGTTCTTATCACCTGAGTCCACTGTACGCTCCAAATACCTATCGACCCATTGACACACCGCAAGGAGGGACCTGCACAACCTTACACATGGAAATGATTTCAATTAATTACCCTTCCCCCTAGAGGTGGTGGAGAGAGAAGGAAGGGGAGACAAAAGAACTCCAAACAACAGGAGCGTTCCTACAGCTGTAATGTGCACGGTTTGTAATGAGCGTCGGAAAGGTCATTCGACACATTTCTGCCCGTTTGAATCCATTTATTTCCAGCACTTTTTCACTCAGCAGTGTGGTCTGGTGAGGCACTGATGGGTTGTGTTACCACGAGTGGGGGGTCTGTTTCCTCCCTGTAGCTGGTGTCTGACCGCAGGTCTGCATGAGAGCCTGGAGAGCGGGGAGATAGTGAAACCGAGTGTGCCAGATCCAATCAGTTGCTCTATCATAGGAAAATCGGCTCCATCACCTTCAACATAATTGGAACATTCATTACAGTCCAGTAAAATCGCAAGGCACCATTAGATGGACGCTTTAGAAGAGGGTTCCTGGAGAATGAGAGACTTTGGGGGTCATGATACGGGGTCACAGTCAAGTAAATAATGGGAATTGGTCCTGTGGGGCTCCGGAAACCACTAGGCCTCCTGGATACGCATGGAAACACAACTTGGCACAGCAAAAGGGGGAAAAATTCAATTATCAGACAGAAAATGAAATGCCCCTCACACCCTCAACACAACAATAACAACAATGAGAGGAGAACATTGCGATCTCCCAGCTAATATCTACACAGCCTTGATGGAGAGTCGAACATGACTGTTCTTGTTAACACCACGGCTCCTCTGTGATCCCTCGGTGGGCTCTAAACAAGGGATGGATGACCTGTTACCATGATCACGCAGCAATGCTGGAAGACAAAAGCCATGCTGGTCTGTTCTCCTGTGACAGCAGAACTACATAGCATCGTTTTAGACCCCCGAGAGCCAGCAACCTAGAAGATCAATAACTAAAACTTGCTTGAGAACCAGAACACATGTTGTTGTTGTTTGACAGTAAACTTTAAATACAGGGTATGGACTTGCCCAGTGTTGCAATATGATGTTGCAGTATACTGTAAGATGTAACAGTATAAGATGTTACCGTATTTGATGCGGCAGTTTGAGATGAGGCAGTATTAAGGTGTTGCATTACACGGCGTTGTAGTAAATGGTGTTAGAGTATGTGGTGTTACAGTTTAAGGTGTTGCCGTATACGGTGTTGCACTGTCACATGCTAAGCAGAGGATTGTGGGTCAGAATAGCTAGAAGAGCATGGTGATTGGCTTGCATAATGCAAAATGCACCGGGATGCAGTAAGATATCCGGACATTTTTGCTATTCTGCATTTGACATACATGTTGGGACACACTAAATCTTTTTCTGCCATACTATAAATAGTGCACCTTATAGTGCAACACTATATCCTGTTCAACAACATTTGATCCAGCAACACCATAAGCCATCAGTCCCAATACCCCCACTACCATACTATTGCTGGATAAGATGTTGCGGGACAGGATATAGTGTTGCACTACATAGTGAACTATCTAGAGAATGTGGTCCCTTCAGAGGCCTTCCAGTCATGCGGAGAGTGGTGAGAGGGCAGTACTCCACCCTACCAGCAGTCTGAGGGCCCCAGTCTGGCCCCCTCCGCTTCCAAATGGAGTGTTTTGTCATTGCTCGTTTCATGTTTGTTGTAATGTTTTCCAACCGCTCTAGAGAGAAATTTATCACTGTAAACCACGCTGAAAATAAAGCAAAAGCATTTGGTTGATCAAAGGCAGAATATTTAATATGTTTAGGTTTGAAAATGGAGTTATTATTTATGTTCTGAGGGCTGTTTTATGAAACTTTGTACCAAACAAAAGGGTCTGAGGAATGGCATGTAAGAAGGATGCAGACTAAAACTCCCAGCAAGCCTGAAGTCACTACAGATATCATAATACCAGATTCTCTTTGAGAGGTTTATTTCCCTCACAACACATTTACACATTTATTTCTACACTAATGACTGTTTTTTTGTGTGTGTGTGTGTCGGTGTGTGTGTGTGCGTCGGGGGTGGGTGTGCAGCTGCAACAAACATCCTTGCGAACTCATGATGAAACAATTGGGTAAGACGTATCTAGCGCGTGGTTGACTTGGCACACATCACCAGGAACCATGTGAATCTGAATCTCTGAATACACTCCAGCCTCCAGACCCTAAAGATATTTCACTTGTCATAGTCAGAGATGCATCCAGATGAATGTATGCTGTAACCAAGTATTGATGATGTCCAGTCCCTGCCCCCCCACCCACCTGCAGCCAAGGCTCACATACAGGAAATGGGGCCTGAAATCCCCCAGTCCTCTCACACCACTCAGCGACCAGTGTGATTGGACTTCTCACTCTCGGCTGCTCCGCATTATTGGCCATTATCACGCTGTGGTCCGTGTGTCGGGTGACACTGGTGCACTGATGGAGAGGCGACAGGGACGACCTGGACTGCAATAACGTATTATTAGCTTTTTCACAGCTCCCTTGGGCTGGATTTACACTGGATATCCACAGACCTCTGAGGGCAGTCCACTGTCAAAACAGCAGTATCCACCACTGGAGCAATGTCCATAAAGTCACACACACACACACACACACACACACACACACACACACACACACACACACACACACACACACACACACACACACACACACACAGACACACATATATATATATATATATATATATAAATAAATACATAAATATATGTATACTGCACGCAGGCACTTACAGATGGTCACACCTACACACTGTTACATAAAGTACGAACCAAACATACAAACAAGACATTCTATTGCTTTGTGTTCAGAGTCTTTATTGACAGGCTTCTCTACAATTAGCCCCATCAATGTTGATATTCTTGTTTGTCACAACCACTGAATGGCCTCCATTGTTCAGAGACAAAAACATATTTTCCCCAGCCAATTTACTGTGTAAGCTCCTCTCCAGGAACACAGAATAAAGCAGCACTGTCGCTCTCCAAGCCATTGACTATTACCTGCTGTGAACAACAATGCATCACAGAGCGTGTATATATTCTACACAGAGAGACAGAGAGAGAGAGAGAGAGAGAGAGAGAGAGAGAGAGAGAGAGAGAGAGAGAGAGGAAGATAGAGAAGGAAAGGGAGAGAGAGACCGAGAAAGAGTTAGAGAGACAGAGAGAGAGACTGAGAGAGACTGAGAGAGACTGAGAGAGTCTGAGAGAGAGAGAGAGACTGAGACTGAGAGAGAGAGAGAGAACGTCAGAGGGAGAGAGAGAGAACGTCAGAGGGAGAGAGAGACAGAGCAACTGATGAGCTCAGGGCGTTTGACGTGTGACGTTCTTGTCCTTGGTAATGTTAGAGCTGTCCCTGGTGACTGCTGTCTTGTGTCCCAGCCCTGTTTAGAATACAGTCAGAACTTCCTTAAGGGACAATAACATCAGCCGGCCTCAATTAGGCTGACATTTTGCTGACATGCAGATTGCCTCTCTTCCATCTTTTTATGTAAAACACTGATATGCCAGTCACCTATGGATGGGTGAACTTTGGGAGAATCAATGCTATTGATGAATCATAGATCATACAAGTCAACAAGACTGACATTATTAGAATGAATTCGTCGGGCATGGAAAATCAACATTAAATTGTAATCATAATCAGACAAAGTGAGTTATGTATAATCAATAGCGCAATTATGATAATAGAGTTTCTTGTTGTGACGCAGGGAAAGAAGCACATTCAAACACACTTCTAGTGTGTGTTTGTGTGAGTGTGTGTGCATGTGTGTTTGCTCTTGTGTACACACGTTCATTTATCATACAATGTCCAGCCTCACTGTGTACACACACTCAGATGGCTTATGCATTACTATGACTGATCGGTCGATCAACATGAAAAGGGAGAGAATCATTCTTGCAGAAATGTTCAACAGAACATAATAGGTCAGTGACAGTACTCCAAAAAGGTACGCAGCCTCCCTCCAAACTACAGGGCATTCACAGCTGACAGTCACAAAGAGAAAGAAACATTTGTCCTTTCATGCTCCTGAACAGTAATCACCCTACAACGCAGAGGTCACCCTTGAGCTTGACAACAGGTCTGGTTTACTGCAAACCCTCGTAGAACATCTAGATGCCTTCATGTGGAGCAGAGGCAAAACACTGCCGCAGCATTATAATCCTGGAACCTTTGGCCATTCGCTACTTTCTGAAACATATTGCTAGGGGATTGTCAGAGGGGGAGCACAATATAGCAGTGAAATCCAAGGAGACAATGGCATTTGATTGTGTCCTTTGGTGAATCCTGAGATATTGGCTGGATTGCAGGGGGTTTTAGCAGAAGCAACATGAACTACTCTGCTGTTCTGTAATAATAATAACAATCATTATTATTACATTATTATTATTATTGTGATCACATCATAATAACAATCATTATTATTACTATCAAAAAAATTACAACAAAATAATCATTTGAAAATATATCCTGGGGTAATAATGGCTTTTGCCTGTTTGGCAATTATTAGGAAGACACGGTCTTCATAGCATGAGACAATTAGCAGCTCCTCAGAGCACAAACACTGCGCCAGTGTAAACGGTACTGTACGCAGGGCTGCAAGCATGTATGAGCCAGGCATGTGTGCTCGACCGATAGACGGTGAAGCAGGCTGCGCACCCCTAGACAGTGTTATGTTGGGATCAACTCATGCTAAAGCAATTTGTGTCAACGAAGAGTGGAATCGAGAAATTGAATCATTCAGTTCTGACAAAGCCTCTGGTTTCTGAGGGACCTCGGAGCAGCAGAGGTGACAGATGATGCTCGGTTCAGCGCCTGTGAGTGGCACGCCATTCTGACAGTCTTTTGTCGGCGGCTCGGGAGGTCGAGGTCACCGAGGCAGAAAGAGAGAGCACCTTATAAGGAGAGACCACGCCGCCGACCCTTCACCTAGACCAGAGAACCAATGGCAGTGGGCGAAGAGATGGACGGAGAAAGTAATCGACTAAAGGTGAGAGCGAACGAGACGGAAGTGCGGCCCGGACAGACGGGCGGACGGACAGAGAGATAATGGGGATCACGGGATAGACCCGTACTGAGCAGTTCCCCGCTCTAGTGTTTCGGAACGTCATCCAAAAACCTTGGATAAGGTCCGCCTGCTGTCATCATCTATCACCAGGCAGGGTGTCTGGCCGAGGCTCCATCCCAGGTCGGTCCCTCTCCGCCACGCTGCATGAGGACTTCCACATGCTGCGGGATAGTGTAGAAGCCCAGAAGAGCATCAGACAGCTCATCATTCTGCTCACCATCTGGTTCCTCTGTAGTGTGACTTCACCGGGGATGGGCACTCTGAGCTCTCCTTGCCAGCCTCTGCATAGCCTGCTATCCCCATCATCATCATCATCATCCTCCTCATCACCACCATCACCAGACCTGGTATGATGTAAGGGCTAACATCTAACGTCCGGCTAATTGCTCACATGAAGAACCCTCTCGCAGCCATGTAATGTGGTCACGCTTTGACCTTCCCTCCACATGTTTAAAGTACAATTAGAGCAGCGGGATCAAACACTCCAGTAGAGCCGCTCTTGGACGGAGGCTGGAACAGAGAAGAGCAGACATCCACGTTCAGAGGCTGCCGTGATAATGGGAATAGCAGCAGTCGCGTTAACTCATTACGTGTAATGGGCTTTTCACATGAGTTGTTATGGGAGAGCTTTGAAGAGAGTGACACCCCGCTCCTCAGCTCGCAGCAGTCAAACAGCTCCGATGTCTCGTCTAACTGCCGGCACAACTCCTGCGAGTGTTTTGGTTACATTTCAGGTTTCAAAGCTTTTTGATGTATATGTGTGGGGAATGCAAAGGGAATGTGCGATGCCGGGGTGGTTTCCAGATTGTTCATTACTGGGCGTCGGCTCCGTATCTGGATTATTTGGCATCAGAAAAAGCTAGTGTGAAGCTGGGAGGCTTGAGGTTTAGCTTTCTTCTCTTCCGCCCTTTGCTGCTGCATGTTGGCGCGGCTGCTCTGTGCGCAACTATAAGAGCTCAGTTTGATCTTTCGCCTAAAATCGCTCCACTCAAAAGAAAGATTTAAGACCACTTTCATCATGAAAGGCTCTTATAAGGTGAGCTGAATATACCTGGATTGAAGGTTTTCCTTTTGGTGAGCATGCTGTACAAACTGGGCCAATTTGCAAGGAGGATACACACACACACACACACGTGGACACGCACAAACACACACACATGAAAATAGATAAGCCAGCCCCAAACTTGTTGTTTTATCCTTTACTCTGGCTTTCATGTGGTTTTAAGTTAGAGCGACTATAATCATCCTAACATTCTCTTCCCTCCTGAAATCCACTACAACCGTAGCAATGAAAAGCATTATAGTTTGAGTCATTGGGTCTAATAAAACGCTGTCAAAGTGAGGGCCCCTGTCATCTTCATTTGGGCCTTGTTAGGAGCAATTCTCCACTGCAGAGCCGGATGTGTGAGCGACTGGGGTCAGACACTGTAATTTGTGCCTAGTGAGGAACAGCCAATGAAAACCCTGGGCCGGGTGCAAACAGCCTTCAAGGGGGCTGGCCTCACTTTCCAAGGCGTAGAAATGACAGAGCCAGCGGGTAAATCCATTATCCTGAGGAAGACTCATTATGGTGAGCCTGTGGAAGACTGTCCACTCTGGGCTCCACACCCTGACACTCTCCTCTCCTGTCCTCCTCTGTTCTCCTCTCCTGTCCTCCTCTGTTCTCCTCTCCTGTCCACACCTTTTCTTCTCTCCCTTCTCCTCTTCTCCTCTCTTGTCCTCTCCTCTCTTTTCCTCTATCCTCTCTTCCCCTCTCCTGTCCACTTATTTTCTTATCATCTCCTCTCCTTTCCTCTCTATTCCTTTTTAAATAAACAAACCTTTGCTTTTACCCTCCCTCCCTCCCTCCCTCCCTCCCTCCCTCCCTCCCTCCCTCCCTCCCTCCCTCCCTCCCTCCCTCCCTCCCTCCCTCCCTCCCTCCCTCCCTCCCTCCCTCCCTCCCTCCCTCCCTCCCTCCCTCCCTCCCTCCCTCCCTCCCTCCCAGGGTCAAAGCTGAACTTTGACCCTGTCCAGGAGACCTCCTCTTGCCCTCCTCTCTGCTGTCTCTCATTCAGTAGCTTCTGTTGATGACACATCATCGAGGCGACTCAGAGACCCAAGGCCAGCGTTGGCCCCTCCCTCACACGGCCACACAGATGAAACGGCCCATCGAGGCGACAGACATGGGGGGGTCAGCACAAGTCAGATGGAGGAGGTTTCTGCTGTCTGGCAGCCGACACTTTAAAATGTTAATGGATGGGGGGCGAACAAAGATGGAATGGGCCTGAAAATGCTAATTGTCCCTAATTCATGTAAATAGCTTTTCTAATGGAGGAATTAAGCATTTTAAATACGCAATTGGAGGCAATCAGTCCTTTCATTTGGTGGGGCGGCACAGGTGTAGTGGATTGAAATTCATCTTTCACACTGGGCTAGCTCATTTGTCACTTGGCTGTAAGCAGGCAGGGAGGACCGGGACAGGGCCGTGTGTCCACACACATGTGCACTGGCAGGGGAAGAAGACACCGTCAGGACACTGTCGTGACTGGCTGAGCTGATGGCACTGTGGTCCCAGTCGTCACTCATGTCGGGACATCATCTGGTGCCCAAACGACCCCCCCCTTGTCCCCCTCACACCACACGCTAGCTTACTCCACCCATTAGAACGATCAATCACATGGAAGAGAAACATTGGGATGCTAAAGAACAACCCGTGGTGTTGCGATGCAAGTGAAGCACAGGCAAAAACAAACCGAGCATTGAGCGTCTGATGCAAGGGGATGGTAGGGTAGCCTTCCCTGACTTATTACTCTGATCATCTCAAACAGACAATAGAACACAAGAGGTCACGTCACCCCCGTGTAGCGACACCCTGCTGCGTCAAGGCCGGAGAATGAGAGAGAGATAGTTACAGAAAAAGACAGGGAGTGAGAGATAAAAAGAGAGAAAGGGAGAGCGAGAGAGAGAGAGAGAGAGAGAGAGAGAGAGAGAGAGAGAAAGAGAGAGGAAGAGATACAGAAGAGGGAGAGAGAGAGAGCTATGAATGAAATGCGCTGCCCAGAGAGAGAATGACTTCATAGTCAATATGAGGCGGATACTGTGGCAGCTCCCAGGGCACAGAGATCCTGGCTCTGAGGAGAGGGAGGAGACGGCCCCCGCTAATGAACGAGACAAGAAAAACCTTGTTTAAAAGGACAAATCAGATCACAAGATTTCAAACCCATTAGCTGCTACTCACCGTGAATGATAATACATGATAAAGGACGGTCGGGCCTTTTGATTTTGGAGCAAAAAAACGGTGTTGTCTTGGGAACAAGCTTTTCCTGGAGGAGAATCAAAGAGCAGTTCATTTTCACACTGACCTTCAGGGCTCCAGGCGGCCAGACAAGGGCACAAACAGATTGAGAATTAATTGGTGCAATTAACATTTTGTGATTATAAGGACTCCAAATCAATACACTATGCAAATAGCAGTATTGACGCGCTGCAGAAACCTTGTTAATTGTGTTTGGCGAACAAACAGCCTCCTGTGTTACTTTTCCATAATGGAACAGGAGGCACGGACAGGCTCAAACTGCTGACCACTTGAGATGCATGAGGGCGACCAGAACTCTCGCTCCGTTTCCCCTCCCTCCGTACCTCCATCCCCCTCTCCGGCACTCCTCCCCACCCCCAGGCCCACTGTCTCCTCTCAAAGCGCTTAAGGAAAGTTGTGGAGTTTGATGGTCTTGTTTGCTTTTAAGTTGGCCCTTTAGTGTCCCTTTGAAGAGGCTCTTCTGCCCGGCTGCTGTGTGGAGGCAGCTGCCTCTGTGTGCCTGTGATCTCCCCGCCACGCCGCTCTCATGGCAGGCTGAGGCAGATTACTCAAATGGCCTCCTGCCTTCTCTCTTTTACTGTTTGTTTCAGCACAGGGCAGCGGGCGATGGCCGCAGCACAAAACAGAATTGAAACACTCCACGCAGACAGCCATTCTAATGAATTAGTTTCAGCTTTATTGCTATGGACTGGATTTTCCACTCTCGTTATTAAACCGCGTTGAAAATGCACTTTCATTTCAGATAAGTACCAGTAATCCTGTTTGTGGAGCGCCGTAGATGAAGTTAAATATAATTTAAGCAGAAACGGAAACGGGCGGAACAATGTAATCACTGAAAGTGAGATTGAAGTGATGCTATTATTATTATCATTATTATTATTTTCGTTATTAGAGCTTACTGTTTGGGAGCGAGAGTAGAGTCGGTGACAGGGCATCAGTATATGTAGAAGGTGAGGGGCAGAATGCACACTCTACCCAATAGCTATCACACAGATCCAATAAATCATAGCCCACTCAGCGCTGGGCTCTCTCATATTACCCATCTCACTGTTTGTCCCTATGACAATAGCTTGCAAATTACATTCCAGAGCTTAGAGCCAGAACCCTATTGGACATTCACAAAGAGACAGAGACAGGGCTGGTGGGGTGCAGTACCATGGTAAAGCACTACGGTTAATTACACAGGGTTAAGAAGCCTTGCTACAGTCCTAGCAGGAGGGCTAAACATGGCGGCGGTAGTGGAGCTGTAATACTCTGCTTCATGTCTCCCCTATCAACCTCTATTCTGCTGCCCCGTGTTCACTAAGGAGTCTGGGGACAAAAACCAGAGTCCCTTGTGATGGTGTGGCAGAGGCGCGATAAAAAGGTGCAAATATTAATCCTGCAATGGTTTATGTTAGTCACGGCTTTTAACAAATAGAAATTATTAATATTAAAAGAGCGTTACCGAGGACTGTTAAATCATTTACACTCCGCCCTCAGTCATTAAAATGAAGAATGAGGTCCTCAACACCAAGATTACAGGTAATGTCATAAAACAGAACAATTGACATGTTATTAGCCGTTTGTTAGCATGCTAATTGCTCTTAATTCTTTGCAGTTTGGGCTGTGCTTGTTTAAAGCATTAGCCTTAATCCCCATGGTGATGAAGTTGGTGTGCCGAGTCAGTCAGGCAGAGTGGACAAGGCATTCCAACACCATGGCAGCTAACCAAGGAAACAGTGCTATTAGCAGCAAACTGCAACCAATAACACTTATTCAGACTAATATGTTATGAAAATATGCAAGTTCTTAGTGGACCATGGGGGCTTTTCCATGTCAGACAGACAGTACTCTAATGCAGATACATCTGGAGATGCAGTACACATATTTTCAATATGATTCATGAGTTTTACCTACAGTGGCATGTCTGTGCACCTCTTTTCCTTGGTGACCCTTTGGTCGTGTGGCCACGAAGAATCTGTTCTCAGAGTGGGGCGCTGCTTGATGAACTTCCTCTGCTCCCAGGATCAATCCTGGGCACGGCGCGGTCAGGAATCAACAAATCACACGTTGACACATCAGCAATCACATGTCGACATGTGTGTCCCCAGGCTGCGCGGCCTCAGGGGTCACCAGGCTGCAGGGAGATGAGGGTGGGCTGGGCGACACTCCTGTTGTCTTTGCTGCTTCATACATGGTACTGGTGACGGAGGTGGCCATGAGGAAGAGGAGGGTGGTGAAAAGGACATTTCGACAACGGCACCAGTCTTTGTGGCCACTGAAAGGTTAAACAGTCTCTATTGATGCTGATGGGATTCTGCTGGTCCTCACGTTGCTAGTAGTCAGAGCCACTACATGAGATGCAGATAATGATTATTAGGGTGGAAATGACAATGGAGAGAAATGGCCTTGTCTATTTAGGCTGTCAGACTACCAAGATGGAGCGGGAGCAAAGAGACAATAGCATTGCGTTTTCAGACATGCCTCAAAAAGACCTTGTCAAGATTGATGTCTTCCCTGTAGCTCTTGAAGTCTCTAGTTAATAGTAGGGGAAGACTACCAGTATCCACTTCTGGCTAAAAGCACCACCCGTGAATCGAGGACATTAGAGAAAAAATAGAGAGGGTACATGTCATTTCTATAGGGTGGCGAGACGCAGGGAGAGGAGAATAGCCAATCTGTGGCGTGTAATGGATATGTCAGGAGTTGCTAAATCATAGGTGTCCAGGGCAGAGAGACAGGAAAACCAAACATAATGTCATCCTTCGGAGAGACAGAGAGGAGAGAAGCGGGAAAGGAAACTAACCAAAAAGTGAAAACAGATGCAAGGAGAGGAAAAATAGCAAAGGGTGGATAAATATGGGTTTAAATTTAGGAATAAAAGGAAAAAATCCTAAATATTAACCGTTTATTTCATTGCGTGCTGTTGCTTATCGTAGGGTCTTTGGCCTGTTGTGCATTATGGAAATGAAGTAATGCTACTTTGCTTAACAATAACACACTGACTTTGAATCCTCTTACTTAGGGTTTGATTGCTTCTTGACGCTGGTTTTAAATGAATTGTGTTGAGGAGTGATAAAGAGCTTATTGTCAGGAATAAAAGCCCAGAGCAATGAAGAAAAGCTACACATGGAGTGGCCAGACGATCCAGCCTATTACGGTGAGGGAATGGTGTCCTTGACTGCCAGGACAGCTTAGAATTTTATTTCATCTTGTTTTGTTGCCTGCTGACAATGATGCGTGACACTGGCACTAGGGGGAGAGGGCAGCCATGAGAGCCAGTCTGGATCTCATTTACGTGTGTGTGTCCGTGGGAGTTTCTGTATTAGGATGAGTGTGTGGGGAGGCATTCACGCTTGTGTGCTAGAAAGGTGTGTGTGGGTATGATCGTGTCGTTGGCATTAGTTGTTGGATGCATTAGGAGAGCACACTTGCATGGAATGCGACACTGCTTGTCATTCTCCTTGCGTCGACTGAGTTTCGGATGTGTGTGTGTGCGCGCGTTCACACACTCACTTTGACCTCTAGCAGTCTCACACACCTAAGCCCCAAACTTCATGTAAATTAGGGCCACTGAGGACTGGAGGACTCTGGGATTTGTTGTTTATCTGCCTAGCGTAGAGGACGGTTGAGCCGTAATGGCTCTCAGGTGGGTTCAGAACGTGGACTTTGTGTTCCTCAGCAGTTTGAGGCTGTCCCATTGTGCTGCCTGGTCTCCATGCTGCGTGGTCGGCTGCTTGATTCGGGTGGGCACAGTTCAGTTAAAGGTTATCAGTGGTTTCGTCAAGGTTAGCTGGGGCCGTGGCTCCATCCTGGTTCAGCTCAGGCAGAGTTCCCGGAGGGAGACCATCTATGCTTAGTCCATTTTCTCTCTTCAGACCCACCTCACACAAGATCCATCAGTATAAACGATTACGCCATGTTAAATGAAGGCTGTGCTAATTGGTCCTTCTGGAACCAAAACCCCCCAAAAAAACGAAAAAAGCGTTGGAGAGAAAAGCAGGCTGAGTGTGTTGAGGAGAAACTCACACAGAGACATAGTGAGTGACTTCATTAAGGGCAGTGTTACAATGAATTATGCAGAGCTACAAAACAAAAGGGTAAAAAAGACCCACTCTGACTCTATCTCTGACTCAGGCATGCCAACAGCGATTACGTTTAAATAAAATATATTTCCAATAATTATCTCATGTGATTCTGTGTGTTTTCAAGCATACAGGAAATAATGATCCTGCACCAAAAGAGTGCTCAAAAAATAGTGAGGGTCAAACTTTGTCTTCAGATTGTTTCAGGCATTACAGACGTCCTATTCAAACAGATTTGGTCCGAGCTCTCCCCCCATTTGAACGTAGGAACATTGAAGACCAATTTGTGGGATTAGTGTACACAGCGGAGATGAAGTTAGTGCTGAGGACGCCCACATGACCAACTTCCCTCCGTGTCCTTCTCAGCTCCACCCTGGGCCAGAGACTAAGCCCCTCTGCAGCCAAGCCATGCAATCACAGCTCCAGCCCAGGCCCCGGAACCCTCCTCAGCTTCCCACCTTCCCAGCCCAGGCCTAAACCCAAGCCCTATCCCCAGTCCCCAGCCCTCCCTGCTTGGCTCCTCCTGGAACTTTATTTAATGAGTGAAGCTAGGTGGCGGGCATGCGGGGGACCCACACCAGGCTGATAGCAGCACAGAAAAGGCTTTCATGAAGCATGGGTGAACAAATGGGATTTAACACACAAGAGGCTCTGATGGCCTATTAATTCTGCTTTGGCCAGCTTCCAGAATGAGCCAGCTCTCTCCTAATTCATGGCTAATTTCTATCAGAGGTACCAGGAGACTTTTTTTTTACTGGGCAGGATGCATCCGCATAACTTTAATGGATTCATTCTGAGGCTACGACACAGAGACATTGATTAAACTTCCTCTGAGGCCCGCCTGCTAGTTGCTTGACATAGGCAGCAAATGAAATGTGACCTCCAGTAAACAGGCCTGAACCAGCTAGCCCCGGCATAATCCATTAGCTCAGTACTTCTCTCAATTCTATTTAATTAATGAAGTGATTTGAAAAGGGAGGCTGCAATTACCGATCTCTGGAACAGAAAATGGAGGACCTATAAGGACAGCCCACACAGTAAAGCATAGAAGAACAGTGTTGAAACCATCTTTGGCAATAGTCTGGATATTCCAGCCTTGAGACTAGATGATGCAGCCACAAAATGCAAGCAGATGTGTCAGAACCTAGCAGGCTATGGAAAGACCCCATTGAAGAGGTTTTTTTTTGGCTAGCTATCTTAAATATTTGTCAGCAGGAGAAAAAGTCAATTTATTCATAATTTGCCAAAGTCAAGCAGTGACAGCAGGGGAGAGGGAGTTAATCAATTTGCAGTGAAATGAAAAGCAGCAGAGGGGGAAAATGCTATCCACTTGTGTCTGATGCGTAGGGGATTTAACAGTAGGCCCATTCTAGCCATGCTACAGTCCCATGGTTACACAACCTAATCAGCAGTTCTTCCAATCTGGTCTTTGGAATTCACATACGTACACTCCTGGCCTTTTTAACCCGAATCCTTCTCCCTCGACATGTTCCGGTGTTTGTATGGCCAATTGGGCCTCACCGTCTGAAGGGAGGAAGTACAGTGTTTTCCCTTCTAACAAAGCTCCCGTTACATCCTCAATGTCAAAGGAAAGGCAAGCACAACATCACTGTAGGTGCATATGTTACATCACTTATTTCTCTAATTGCATTCATTTATTTATTTTCAATTAATAATTTATAATGCAACACACAGTGATATGCAAATGAACAATTTGATTTTAATGAGTTTTTAATGACCAAACAAAGAATTAGTACCCAGTGTGGTGTGCATGAAATTTGCTCAGGGAATGAATTTCAGAGCTTTGTTAATGTTTGAGTAGAGAACATCACTGGATATTTCTGCGAGCCGACACCACAGCAGATTCCATTTTGAAAGTCATTATTTCAAGGTCGTCAAGACCACTGCAAGAAGGGCAGTTTTGACAAATGTTATGCTTGAGAAACAGTGGTGACCATTATAACCACACAAACATAGCAATCATGGAGCAAAACAGAGGCCCACGCTTTGAATTAGTTACACATATCACAGCCCCAGACAATGGAAAACTCCCCTACCAATGTCCTGCACATTCTAACGATTCCCATTGCTCTGGGAGAAAAGGCGCAGGGCCACATGCCGCTGGACCCAAATGGCATTTGATAATGGCTTTTTTCAGCAAACCAAAAAGACATTGTTAAGATTTACATTTTCAAATATATGCTGACCTTTTTTCCCTCCTCTCCCCTGTTCGCTTGTCATCAGGCTCGGTAATTGAATCAATATATTTCCTGATCAGCCTAGAGATTGAATAAGGTCACGGGAAGCCATGTGTGGACATTAAAAATCATTATTCTACTCAAATTGAGCAGAGATGGCATAGACCATTCAGGGTTCAAAATGAAATTCTATTAGAGTCTATTACACTTTTACAATTATAGCGACGTTCCAATATTACAACGGGAAATGAAGTCATAATAAAAAGCCCAGAGGTGTATTACAAAGAAATGACCCTACTTTTTTTCACCTTTAGGCTCTTATTGAATTGATAAAGAGAACTTTCCGACTTTGCGGTCATTGATAAGTGACCTCATTCATGTCAAATAGTCTTTTTCCACAGCTCCTTTTTCTTGTTTTTCTAAAAAGCTCCCCATGGCTACATAGAGCATGGAGAACAATGTCCTACATTTAAAAAGTGCTACAATAGTTTGCTGGTCCTTAAATGAATTTTCCTAGCAGGCACTATTCAGAACAAGTGTTGTTAGCCTCTAAAACAATTATGCCTTTAATTACGGTTAATTATACATAATTTTTTTGGGGGGGGAGAGAAGGTGCCCCAGCGGTACTCTATGCACTATTCTACATAGAAGGAAAGGCTAATTGAAAAACCAAATACCATCATGCAATTGGAGGGCAATGTTTAAATCCTGTTACTACTCCCAACCAGAATAGGGAAAATTGAATATACTGTATCACATTATTAACTGAGAACTTTCAGTTTTAAACTCTTGCGAATAATGTCTAACTATCAAAGCAGGACTTAGATAAAATTCCATTTTTAATTGGCTTGGTTATTGAAATTAATAACACTTATCAGCCATCAACTTATCAACTCTGCACGCATAGAGTGAAAATGAGAGAAAGAGAGAGAGAAAGAGAGTGAGAGAAACGGGTAGAGTGAGACACCAAACAATTTCTTTGGGCTTAACATCTATTATGATCAGTCCTGTGCCAATGAGTTTACATGTTCATAAATGAGCACCCGCCCGGTCTATCTCAAATGGGAAAACGAAATTGGCTTCTCGTCTAATGCGGTAGTGTCCTTTGCCATGCCTGCACAGTAAACCGACAGTGGGATGGAGACAAGAGAGGCTCATCTCCTCAGTTGTCAAACCGCCGTTCCACTTTAAGGGCAGCCCCTCGGTTCAATTAGGCGTGATGGGAACAGTGTCTGCAGTGTTCCTATGCTCCTTAAACCCCAGTCAAATGACAGGGAACAGGGAAGCCCGAGCAGGGCTCTCTCACGTTCGCGGCTCGAGCAGCCATCACCATCTCCCGGCGCAAATGGCCTTTCATCTCAGGTGGAACAGTCATTGAGAGGGTACATCCACGTTGTCAGGCGGCCCAGTTAAACTCTCGCGTATGGAGAGGAATGCTTAATGAATGGGCCGTTTCCACCCCCTGCTTGCACCCCATCCTCTTCAGATTTTCTTTTTTTGCATAAAAAACCTCCAAGTGGAACGTTTATGAAACACATAATGACAATCTAAATCAGTGGGCGGCTCCAATCTACAAGGATTAGTGGTTTTGATGTAGTTCAATACGTGGAGGCATACTTGTCCCTTATTACGAGCTTCAGAAGTCATCCCTGAAGGAGTGGAGGGGAGGAGGGGGGAGGAGGAGGGGGGAGGGGGGCCCACAGCTCCACCACAGATCTCAGCCAGCAAATTAGGCCCTGTGATAATCTATTCAGGATGAGAAAAAAGAAAAGAAAGCGTCTGGGAGATACTTGGCCTGTCAAACGTGTCAGGTAGGAGAAAGGAGGCTTGTTACCGTGCTGGTTTTTTTTTACTTTTAAGAATTTCTTTCTTGTAAACTCCTGCTCCAGTTGGGCCCATGTTGAGCAGCTTGGAACACAAGCATTGGGGGGACAGCAGACATGTACTGCAATGGCAGCGTGTTGCTTGAGACTGGCTCACTCCTGTTAAACTGGACTTGCCCTGAATGAGGGCTGCGTGGTCCACGGTTCTTCAGACCAGCTCTGCTGTTCTCTCTGCTAAACTTGGTCATCTGCCAGTAACTCAGAGCAAAGATACCACTATTCCAACCATGTCAGCTCCCAGCATGCATTATCAGGTGACTGGCAGGCATGGTGGGGGCTAAGGTCGTGACCTCAGCTGAGCTGCCAGGGGACCATCCATGTGTCTCTTGCTTCTAGTAAGTACTGCAGCTACCCTTACCAAGTACGTACTGCTTCATGCTGTATGCATACAATTGAGACACACTGTCCTGTCATAACATTCCGCCTTGAACTTTGACCCATTCGCTCATACATCTGTCATAGTTTGTGGTACAAAATTGTAATATTGTTGAAAAACTGGTTGGTGCAAATGGTTTTACCTTTAGTACTTTAGAAAGTGTTGTTACTTTGTAATACATGCAGCTCAGTCGATGTGATGTATCTTCTGCTGTGTACAGAATCGTGGGCAAGAAAAGCATGCTGGCTTGCACACTGCAAAATGCAACCGATTACAATTGGACATCCTGGCATACTGCATTTGACATACTATGTATTGGACCATGCAAAATGTTTTTCTGGCATACTATATAGTATGGTGGTATGAGTATTGGGACATACTTCATAAGTCAAACATACATGAGTTATTTCATATCACTCCACTCATACAACATAATGCAGGTATTCCTGTTGTCACATAACTCAATACTAGCATCTCATGCTCAGAGAAACACCCACATTCACACCCACATATGCACACTCACACATCCAATGAGGTGTTGTGATTCCTTGCTAAGCCTTGCCCAGGCCTTTCTCTTTAGCTTAGCTGGCTGGCTCTCTCCCCCAGGTTTGTTGGGGGCCCGACGGTGATGAATGTCTTTTCCGTTTTGTGGAGCCCCCTGCACTGCTACAGCATGCCAGACAGAATGAAAAACAGATTAAGGAGGCAGGCAGCCGGCACGGCCAGGATGTTTGGCTGGTGGCTATTGAGTTATCGGCCCTTTTCACACCTAATGAAACAACTTTTAGCACTGCAGCTTATTAAATATCCCCCAGTCGCTGGGCAGAGCTGCAAAGCTGCCAGCCCCTGAGAAGGCTACATTATATTTTAATTAAAAACAAACAAACAAATTACCAGGAGAAAGTGGAAGAAAATTCTACTCCCACCCTAGTGGGAACATTGGATTCTGAAGTCACACAAAAGGAAAAGCTTCCGCGCGCCACTTGCTATCATGACCACAAAACCACCAAATACACACAAAGGTATCTGCATTGTGTTTCAGTCTGCTGATAAAGAGCATCAAAAGGCCTCCTCAAAACGACGAGATGCTGGATTACCAGAAGACAGGAAGAGGAAGAGGATGAGAGGATCCGTTTCAAACAAAGCGAACGCAGTCCTGACATCCACAAACACGTTCGGCGAACCCGGCAATTAAGACTACATCACTCTCTCTGATTTATTATTTGATAATCAGCCTAATCTCTTTCACCTTCACTGCAGGGCACTTATCATGAGCACATCAGATTGTGTTTGAAAACCATATTGAGACGGGCAAGAAATCCTTTTCATTCTTTTTGTTTCTGGGAACTTCAATAGCCAGATCTTTATTTCCAAGGCTAAACGTGTCCTTTCAGGTGTAAATGGTTGTGTGAGGTGTCCTATCATTAGCTGCTGTATTCTCTGGAGATCTGAGTCTTTAAATAGAAATATAATCAGCCAGGCAGCTCATTACGCCCATCTCTGTTTATAATGACGTTTCCAGAAATCTATCCATCGCTCCACTTTGTAATTAAACTTCCCCCAGAATCGCTGGTTTCAACAGTTTCTCCTCACGCAGGCCAAGTCCTTATCGTCACTTTGATTTCTTTGCTCTGCCTCTGGCCCTGCCAAAGCAAGATTCACACAAGCAGCTTTGAATGCCTTCCTCTCTCCATGTCGGTGGAAAAAGTTGTTTCCTCCCTCTGACGTACTGTGTTTAAACTCGTCCCAGACCCTCCGTGTGATGTAAAACAAAAACGGTTCATTATTGATACAGATATGAATGATAGGAGCAAGTGCATTAGCGTTTGTACTCCTCTCGTTCCTTAGTAGAGGAGACAAATTGGAGTCACAGTGGAGGGAAGGCAGCAGCTGCAGCATGGGCTGAGAAGCGTCTTTGCCAGACAGCCAAACCGATGTGGAGCGTATTGTCTCGGGGCCTTTCCTCCCAACGCTGCTCCTCTTCTCCCTCTGGATTCCTCCGCTCCTCCAATTGCACACATAGCCTGCCTTGTTCCTTTCATTTGAGGTTGACCCCTGCTTTCCTTACTTCCGAGTGGGCTTCATTAAATGCCTCTCTGGTTCTTCCACAGCCCTCTCTCTCCCTCGCTAAGTGGGAGAAACGCTACAAAAGGAAAGCTTCCAGCGTGCAATTCTCAGTGGAGAGGGTGACCCCAACTTTAGGGAGAGAAAGGAACCTGAGGATAATAGCAAATGAAGCCAGGGGCCGTATTAATGGGCAGACACTAGCACGCCTAGTTCCGGGGGCTGCTTAAACTGACAGACATGTATATTAATACTCAGCACAATTTTATTGAAGTCGGAAAGAAAATATGAATATTCATTTGACTCATTTATATTTCAAGGCATTTCCATTCCTGCAGGGGCCGGGGTGGGTTTTTTGACCAATTTCCATCCCCATTACGGAAATGACAGCTCTCACTCCTGGGCCCTGACAGAGGTCTGCCCAATGCACAGGAGGTCCTGTGAGCAGGGAGGCTGCGCCCGTTCCCAGCTGTCCACAAACACTCATTAACAGAGGAAAATATCCAATGGAATCTCTGTGAGAATTTTTAATCACACAAAGGCCCTGCTAATTAGGCAGCTGATGGGGCATGGAGAGCACAAGGACGAATTCTTTAAACAAAGGACTGGAAACTTTAGGAGCCTTAATTACTCGGGCAAAGAGTTCATTCCAGAACTGGAGAGCACATCATTCCACTAATGAGACCAAGTGGCAGCACATATTAGTGAGAAATAATGTGGAAAGTTCAATTATATTGTGCTTTTGGAGCCTTTTCCCCCCTTTTCTCCAGCCTGTTTCTTATGCACACACATGTAAGACAAAGCCCGGGCCAGAGGAGGAAGGAGGCAGGGGGTGGAGGACACGTAATCGCTGGCACCAGGACTCCGTTCTTCACGTGTAGCTTGGCAGGCTTGATCGTCTTAATTGCCCATTAGAATGTTCTCCTGTTTGAAAATGAATATCATTATGGCCCCCGGTTTTGGCCTCCGCTGCTGAAAGTCTTATTGCAATTTGGTCATTCAATACAGTGTGTGTCTGGAATTCTAAACACACAATTGACGACTAATTTGCAGTAACCGGACCCCCGAAAATGTATGAAAGAAAAGGGAGAAACAGACTTAATTACCTTGCCCTCATTACCAGGAGGTAAGATTATCTCTTTCTTTCCCTTAACATGAACAAATATCCCTTATTAAACTAAAACATATACATTGCCTGGTTTCCTGGTAACGGAAAACAATGGAGATACAAATGACTAAACTCTACTATAAAGGGCTCTGCCACTGGCAAAACATGGGGGCAGGAATGTTCAACAGATTGGATTAAGTCAGACAGTAGTCGGGCTTCTACAACATTGAGAGTTTATGCTACAAGTCTGCTTACACTTAAACCGTAAAACACATTAAGAAGACAATAACTTCGATAAAACTGCAAATCAGAGCTGATATATCAACCACACTACTATGATGTTTTGAGAGAAATAGTTGGAGGAATGTTTTTTTTTTTTTTTTACAGCTCTCCAATGACGTTTTTATATCAGTGGGAGGATTGGGTGGACTGTTCTGACCCCAGTAGCCAGCTAATAACTTTAGTTACAATGTTAAAGACTAGCAGAGCATTCTGATACACCCAATGTACTGGCAAATAACAGAGAATTACAATCAAATAACGATGCTGCTGAAAGGGGAATTTATGCATCTCTCACCTGCGTAAAAGATTGCGTAAAAATCCTAATGCCCACAGTCAGGAGGTGCCTACATAGCAATTACAGCATGGAGGAAGCAAATTCCCCGTGAAATAAAACAGCTAATGGGAAATGGAGGGCAGCCGGCACATTCCTCTGCTAGCTTAACTGGCATCAGGGGGAACGGCAAGCCTGGGAGAGCAGGGGGAGGCA
This sequence comes from Osmerus mordax, assembly GCF_038355195.1. Lineage (NCBI taxonomy): Eukaryota > Metazoa > Chordata > Actinopteri > Osmeriformes > Osmeridae > Osmerus > Osmerus mordax. The sequence goes on from NC_090062.1 coordinate 3,699,915, forward strand.
GGGGGAGGCTGGGGGAGGCTGGGAGAGGCTGGGGAGCACGGGGAGTCTGGGAGAGGCTGGGAGAGGCTGGGGGAGGCTGGGGGAGGCTGGGAGAGTCTGGGGGAGGCTGGCGGAGGCTGGGAGAGCAGGGGGAGGCTGGCGGAGGCTGGCGGAGGCTGGGAGAGCAGGGGGAGTCTGGGGGAGTCTGGGAGAGGCTGGGGGAGGCTGGGGGAGGCTGGGAGAGTCTGGGGAGGCTGGGGAGCACGGGGAGTCTGGGAGAGTCTGGGAGAGGCTGGGAGAGGCTAGGAGAGGCTGGGGGAGGCTGGGGGAGGCTGGGAGAGTCTGGGGGAGGCTGGCGGAGGCTGGGAGAGCAGGGGGAGGCTGGGGGAGTCTGGGAGAGGCTGGGGAGGCTGGTGGAGAGTCCACAGTTACACTTCAGCTACTATATGGAACTGTACCACACTAGGGCCTAATGCACCATTTTCAAGCTCCATTTACAATGTGATGGAGGTAGATGTGTCAGCACTTCATGAAAACCTGATTCTTCCACTGTTATTGTGTTGGTGTGCTGAGGAGCGACAGAGATGATGCTTCCCCTGTCAAGTTCCAAAAGTATGGTGCTGTACAAGGGCCCAATGAACAAGTCAAATGCTCCCTCTACGAGCCCTCATTGGCCCTGTTATCCCCCCCACATACAAAGTGTTTCTGGGGGTAAAACACTTCTCCTAATGAGATTGGCATCTTAGGGATTCCTGCAGCTAAACCCTGTGCATTAGAAAGTAAAAGTTTGAAGCCGCTGCTTCTAAGTGCTACAGCTGGCACCCCCTCCCCACCACCACCCCTACTTCTGAGAAAACATAAGCCCTTGGCTGGGAACTATCTGACATTTCTCGGATGAGCCTCCAATGTGCCTGCCCTTCCAGTGTACTTTCCAGCAGTCCCTCACACTTGTCAAGGTTAGATTCATATGAGCTGCGTTCACAGTCGTTGGCTTCGCCTTTCGAACATGTTGGGAAATCAAGAGCAAGGTTGACCGTGTTCTCCTTTTATCATATCCCCCCCCTCTCCTCCAACCCCGCAGAGAACGAACTGACCATAGCAGTCCTGCGACTGGAAGAAGCCATCGATTGGCCTCACAGTTGCTGTCTTCCTCGTGTGTTGGTTTCCTCGCGCCATCCTGCCTTTGTTTTATTCAAAGGGAATGAGATCAATACAGGCGCATCGGCGGCGGCTTGTTTTCAGCTTTATGAAAACACATCTCTCAACCCCCTTAAGCACATCGGAGGATCTGCATCATTTCTCCAGCGTTTCAAATAATTTGGGCCCAAATGATTGACAAGTGTAATTGTGCGTGAGGGGTGCGGAGCAGAGCAAGGGGAGACGCCGCGGTGTACGAGCTACGTTCTTGATATGTATATTTGTAGAGCACTCCTCGGGCCTGACAGGAAGCAAGGCAAACATCTCTTGTATATCGACCACTTTAACTGTCAGTTTTTTTTTCAACGTCTGGAAGACTTTCTTAGTTTTACTTTTGAGATGTGTTCTTTGGGATTTTGAATGCCTGCTTCTTAATGTCTCAGGATGTGAGTTGAGTTGGATTTCGGATAGTTATAGGCTGGTCATCAATTTTCTCAATATAAAGAAAAGAAAAAACTGTCCATATTTATCAATGCCCATGAAGGATCTGTACTCCAGTGATTACAAAACAGCGCCAGGAAGGTACAGTACTATAAACCAGCATTTTCACTGAAAGCATGGACAAGATCAATTCTCCCTGGAGCAGTAAAACCTGTAACAAAGGGTCACTCACAGCAGTTTCTACAACTTAGTCTCTGTGCTAAGAAGTTTTCTGTTTATGGAGCTCCCCAACCTTTTTCTCTCTTCCCCTCCTCCTCCCCTCCTCCCCTCCTCCTCCCCTCCTCCTGCCCCCCTCCTTCCCTCCCCTCTGACTGTTAGCCCATCCCTAGCTGGACACAAGGCTGAGACACTGGCTTCGCCGCGGAGGGTGCCACGCTTTGAATTAAAGGGGTCTGATTGATAAGGCAGTTGAAGGCAAATCTGCTCCCACTAATTGTCTTTCAAATGCCCTCATTAATCAAAGCGGAGCGGGGCCCCGGTGACGGCCGGCCTTGTCAGGCGCTCTGCTCCCCGCTCGCCTCCGGCCGCTCACCTCCCAGCGTGACGCCCGCCTCTCTCCGTCACGCGCCGCCGTCCGAGGAGCACGGGAGCACGGGTCTGTCCGTCCGTCCAAAGCGCACCTGCCTTCTGCCAGACAGCATCTGACCGCCCCCTGCCACCGGGACGACTCCAGAGACCAATTTAGCAGCCACTTAATGATTCATGGCTTCAAGTGGGGGAAATGAGGGCAGCATATGATAACAGGAATAAACACATTTAATTAGCTCCTCGTATACATTATTTATTTATTTACCTGGTGCCTCACGCTGATTAATTTATATATTTTTGGGGTGTTTGTGTTGTGGAGGAGTTTTTTGGTATTCACAGCATCTGGCGAGGAGCCTTTGTAGTGTGGCGGAGAGAGTGCCCTCTCCCACATCTCTGTTTTGGGGGCTGGCTGTGTGCCTCCTCCTGAGCATCCAGGGACCCTCACAACAGGCCCGGGGGAGGAGTGTGTGTGTGTGTGCGTGTGTGTGTGGTGTGGGGCAGAGAGGAGAGTGAGTCAGAAAGGATCTGGCTTCCTCCACAATGAAATGACTGGGAGTATTAGACTTTCAAATATACAGCTCCCCTTGCACTAAGTAGCCTTGTTTGTGAATTTCATGACAGGTAGCTACTCCCCCAGTTTGCTTTGAGCCGAGGCATATACATTTTCATGGAGTGACTAATCAAAGACGAAGCTGTGGCAAATGGCGCAGCCGCAGCCGGCTCAATCACAGAGAAGGGCCTGGCGCTCTTCCACGCGGTCCCTGCAACGCTGATGACAACTCTTACCCCGACATCTGCCTCCGCGCCCCGTGCCACCCTGACTCCTCACACGCACTCACCAACTCATCAGCAACTCACAGAGATCTCACTCAACTCTGCACTCTGTGAATGACAACCAATCACAGACAGATATATATATATATATATATATATATATATATATATATATACTGTATATACATGGCCATGTATATATATGGCCTTGGCTACACACCTCACCCAATCCAGTAGCAATGCCTGTGTACTGTAAGTGGAAACATTTGGAGAACAAGAACATGACGCTCGACATTATTGCGTAAAGAACACTGTTCAAGTTTGTTGTTTGTATTTAGATAGACTGCAGTGCTCCGTGGATCACCGTGTCCTGCTCACTTCTCACAGAGAGAAAGAGAGCGAGAGAGAGAAATCAAGAGAGAGAGAGAAATCAAGAGAGAGAGAGAGAAAAATAGAAAGACAGAGAGACAGTTACAGCACGAGAGAGAGAGAGAGTCTTATCGCTGACATCCCTTAATTACCCAATCTTGAAGCGATAAACAACTATTTCCTCTGCCGCAGCAAATTAGAACTGTCTAGTGGCTAACAAGCCCCAAGCGTCAGAGGCCTTGGCAGAGTGGGAGGACTGACCTATTGTCTTATCCAGCATTCCTCTTCAGCCAAGGCCACTCATGTGAAGTGAAATCAGCGAGAGGGGTGAGGGTGGGGGGGGGGGGGGGGGGGGGTTTGATGTGACAAGAAGAGGGCTGAGGAGGTGACCAAGGCTACGGTCCAGTGTGGGTGAGACACAGAGACCCCTCTGTCCTCCACTCCTCATCCTCTCCTCTCTTCTTCTTCTCCATCCCCCTCTTTTCGCTCCCTCTAATCCCTGGCCGCTGAAGACCTCCAGACGCCCTCCTCTCATAATGACACGGCTATCAAACCCAATTGCTGTGGCTCAGACTCAAGGCAGTGCATTAAACCCCTTCGAGTCTGATTGCTTCTCCAGAGTCAAGTGGCTGTGTCCTCCCTGTCGTTCCCCCGGCCTCCACCATGGACACCGTGCTCGCACCACAGCGGCACCTCAGACAGGCTGGCCTTCCGTCCTCCTGCTGGACAGAGCCGCGTGGACACAGGCAGGCCCTCTGTACTCTTGCTGTCCTCGCTCCCACACACGCCATGTTTACCCACTTCTACTCTTTCCACACTGAGTCCATTCATAGTCTGGTACAGGCAGGGTGGAGGTACTGGCACAGTCCACTAGTACAGTACCTGTTCATTTATAGGGCTTTTTATAAACTGGGATTGAATTTGGCTCACATTTCATACTATGTATCTGTAAACAAAATAGCTAGTCTTTTCCTTATAAACCTCATAGAGGGCAACTTTATAGAAAATATTTGGACGTTAGGAGAGTGTGTGAACCATTCCGAGGGAATGATTTGCAGGCCTGTTCAATTCTCCAACCAAAATCCTGCCACAACAGGAGGATGCTGTTAGGGCTGTTTTTACAGTAATGGCTCATAGTGCAGGACAAACAGAGGTGTCCATCTCCTCTGCTCCCTCACAGTACAGGTGTTAACCCTTCTAATAAGGGGCCTGGAAAAAAAAGTGTACCTGACAGAGAGTGGATGTCTCGATTTCTTTTGTTTGTCAGTGTGTGTGAGGTGCATCTGTTTGCGTTGAATGCAGGTGCGTGTACGCGGGCGTAAGATGGAGCGCAGCGTCGAAGTTCGGGCAGAGGGTGAGTGACTACAGTGCTTACAGTGTAATCATGGCTGCCGTCAGCACAGGAGCGAGTGTGGGGAGGAGGGGGGGGGAATGGGGGGGGGGTTAAGGAGGCTGGTGAGGGGGCGGTGGGGGGGGGAGTTTGGTTATGAAGTGGTGGAGCGGTGCAGCACCTACACCTGGATATTTATTAACACTGGCCTGACAGTAATGAGACCTGAACAGGTGGGCTGGGACACACACATCAGAGACGCGCCAGCCTCCGCCAGGAGGCTGTGGGAGAGACAGAAGGAAAGAAAGAGGGAGAGTTGGAGAGGAGGAGAGTGGGAGAAGTTCACTCTGCGTGTACAGAGCGCTGCTGAAAGCTCAAACTGTACACCCACTCACCCACAACTGGCTGGAGAAAACCACAACTAAAAGGTTATACCTCCTTCTGTTCTGCACTGTATTATTTGGGTTATAGTCAGTGCATATCTCCTTGTGTTGTATTCTGTAGCCATGGTACTTATGGTCCAAGTTTATGAGGTGAAACCTGGCCTGCCAAAGATGTGTCCACATACCACACACTGTAGTTTGAATACACAGAGTTTTTGAAATACAAAAATGACTTTTCACAAAAGTAGAATTGCATGCGGAATGTTAGGCTTCTTGATCGTTTTGTTTGAGTGTTGTCAGTGACATACAATATAAAGGACCAAGCATGTTTCTGAAGTTGGCACTCTTGTCATGGCAACGGCACTGCATTTAATGGGGTCAAAGGTCAATTGAACCCTCCAGTTTGGAGCCTCACAGGAAAACAAAGTGCTCCCAACATTCCCCCTCACAATGTTTGGAATAAGTATTGCAAAGCATCTCCTGCAATATACATGAACTCTTCACAGACGGAGAACAAACAGTGGCAAACAAAGGATCAAAAACATTTAAATCCTTTTTGAATTCGAGCAGCGAATACCACACTCAAGCACAATCGCTCACAATGCAGAACTTGACATTAAAGGGAAAGCTTCGTCGGAGATAAAGGGGATGAGAAGAAACGGGGTGGTTCCCAGCCCACACAGTGAGGTCTGCTGGAGTGGAGGGGCTGGGCCTGGTCTCTGTAGACTGGGAGAGATGGAAAGCTCTGGGCTCGATGTTGCCTGCGACCAAACAGCGTGTGTCTATCCGTGTCCGCACGTGGGTGTAATTGTGTTGCCCATTGTGCGCTTCGCGTACGCGCAGGGTCGGTGTGTGCGCCACCGAGTGTCTCTTCGCCAGCCTGTCTTATTAAGACCCTGAGTGAAGCTAATCAGCCCTGTCACCTGACGGTGAGCAGATGCACACAACAAAGGCTGGGCGGAGGCCTCGGTGGGCCCCTGGGTGATTCTGCAGGGGAGGAGAGCGCCTGATGAGCTGATGCTGCCTGATGGCGCTTGCGCTCCAGCAATGCCCGCAGACCCCCGGCGGACGGAGGAAAAGGTGGAGACGGAACGGGGCCTCCTGACGGCGTCTTGTGTCGAGGCCTCGGCGATGCGTCACGGCGCCACGCGACGCGAGCGGTACGGACGGAGGGGCCTCCGCCGACTGTCGCGTCCACTCTGAATGACACGAGGAGGAATTCATCTAACTATCTAAGGGCCCTGCTCGGTAGGAGGTATGTTTGGCGGTTTGTTGTCGTGGAGGGGGTTTGAGGGGGGCAGTGGAGATCTAAGGGCAGCTGTTTGGACGTGATCGGGGGAAAACACGCGGAACGTGTATCAGTCCAACCGCATCATTGTCCCTGCGCCGTTATCATTACCCCTCGCTTTTATTCTTAGTGTTTCTCTACAACTCTAGTCATCACACCATTTCGGATACAATCTTTTTTTCTGGCTGTCTCTCTCTCTGTCTCCGTACCTCTGTCTCTCACTGTCTGAAGCTCTCTCTTTTTGTCTCTCTCTGGCGCTCTCTCTCTCTCTTTCACTGTCTGTCTCTCTCTTTCTCTATGTCTCTCTCTCTGCCGTCTTTCTTTGTTCTTGAACTTGGGCTGTGGCCCCTGTCTGGCTCTTAGCTCACCTCTCCAACCTTCCTGCAGAGGGACTATTCCCCTGGCCTAGCGGAAAGGATGGACTCATTCTCCATTCAGCCCTTTATAATGAATGACCTTGGGATGATGAACCAGAGCAGGCCTCGGAAAAAGGAAACGATAGCATCACAAAGGAGGAAAAGTTTATGAGGGAGGCTTAGCCTAATAACAGTTTGAACTTCAGACAGGCTATTCCAATTTACCAGATCTGAGCACAGCTATTGTACACAGAGAGGTCAAAGAATACTGGCATTAATCTAGCATAACAATATTGTTTGACAGGTCTAATTTCCACATATGTTGGTTTGGTAATCTTTGCAGATGTGTATCTCTAACCCCCCCCCCACCCACCCCCCACCCCCAGCAACTGCACATTGTTCCTCTGGGAACATCTGCTCAAGGCCATGGGACACAATACCCAAGGCAGAGGGAAAGAGCCGGTCTGTTCGCTGTTCAGTGTACATGGATTAAAACGATACAGTAATACTCAACACATCAGTAAAAGGTCTTTCTATTGTGACGAAGATTCCGTTTATAGCCTTCCAGTCCAACCTGTCACAGAGCCTCACAATAGGGCCTTTATTCAACGATTCCTTGGGCCGCCACACAATGAGGGGCAGATCTCCAATCTGAAGAGAACAGCAGTTCCCTTTAAAGAGTCTGTGTCTGCTGTTAATCTGGTAAACTCCCATAAACGTTCCTCAACACTCCAGATGGGAGGAATTAGCAGCCTCAGACAGTGCAGAAAGCTTTAAGCCCGTGGAAATACCTCCGAGATTAATTAGCTTTCAACTGAAGATATTATTGTAGGAGCTTGCGTTACAACAGGCATTAGCATGTGTCCGGCTGGGCTTCGTCAGACAGTGGTGGTGTGGTGGCGGAGGAGGATAGAAGGGGTGCTTAGCAAGACCCCACTGTGTTCCATAATGCATGCTGGCCTCAGCCCCACTCTGACAGCACTTAAAAATCCTACAGCCATTTGAGTGACAAAGATCTCATCTATTTTTCAGCTGCGCCTCTCACTCCAGCTGCAGGAGAGCTAGGTGCCGATGTGTGTGCTCGGGGACCTGGTTCTGTTGGGGCCTGTATTTGCTCCTGTGAGGGTCATTTTGTGTGTGTGTGTGTCTGCTGGGTGGGAGGGGGAGAACAATTAGAAAGGCGCTGTTAGACAACAGCCTTGGACTCCCTCACAAATGAGCTCAATGCTGCGCTAGTAGCAGGGCCTGTGTGTGTGTGAGCGGGAGTTTTAATGAGTTCTTTTCACCGAGTCCTTCCACGGCCTCTCTCTTTCTCTCATTCCGGCGCTTTGCTGTTGTACCCTCAGCCTCACAGATCTATCTGTCAGAGTATGTGTGTGGTTTAGACCATTCCAATTCAAGGAAGATAAGGAATGCAAACCCGGAGATGATCCGAACCTTTGGAGGAAGAAAGAGACAATCTGGACACCATAGGAAATCTATATCTAATTGTTATGGTCCTCAGTAAAAATGACTCACACACGCCTCAGTGCTGTGCCTCTCTACCCTTGTCTGAAAGCCTAAACCCTGAGTGCCCAGATCTCTCCACGGCCTCTGAGATGAATTTCATTTGATGTGATTTAAAGATGCATTATTAAAAATACTTTCAAGCACTCTCGACATCCGGCTAACATGTAGAATATAATCCTGGCATGTTATAGAATTGTATTGAGCAACTGTCAAATGAATTTGCCTAATGCAGACTCAAAGTGCACTCTGTCAGTAGTAATTGCCCACTTGCAAGCTGTTTGTCGGTCTCTCTTTGTTGCGTCACACAGAGTGGGATCTCAGCTTTAAATTACTGCTTCGCTTGCCATTTGCCCATGAAATATTTTTTGACAGAGCAGCTCTGCATGATATGCTTCGCTCTGAGAAGGACGTGCAGCTAGACAAGCCATTAATGCAGCATTAGAGCAAACCTTTAAGCCCTGTCAGACAGGCCCTCACCAGTATTTCGGCTCCATTTTGGGGCCCTGATTCCCGGAGCGCCCACTAAGTCCTGGTAGACAGGCAGGCCGAGCGGAGGAGCAGCTGGGCGTGAGGAGGCGTCAGTGGGCTGACCGTCCCGGAGACGTGTTCTCTCATAGACGCCACCGCTATTGATTTGGAGCAGGGCTTTTAATTTAAGGCACTCTCACTTAAGGCTGGCCTAGGCAGGCCTGTGAATAGCAGGCTGCATATTCAGCTGTTAATGCTACAATCTGGTCAAATTAAAAATGCATGAGGCCATGGATGTGCAGATAGGGCCCTCTAACGGGGACTGTATCAGTCATTAGATGATAAGGATTGATAAAAGTTACAGGGCACAATGTTAAAAATGCTTCGATCGATTAGCGAGCCCCTCAATAATGAAAGTGGGGGCCCGTGGGACACAAGCCATGGATCATTTTGACAAAGGGGACTCGGATCACGGATGAGACAGAGTGGGGACAATTAATCCCACTGAGACTCGGACTCGCAAATAAAGTAGTTGCAGCTCATTACTGGCTGACCTTGCTAAACAGCCCTGAGAGCTCAGGTGACCTTCTGTCGGCGGCGACAGAGTTTTAGCCTGTGCCGTGCCAGCTTGGAGAAACTGCTGGTCTTCAGATGGAGGGATTCAGAGGGCGGAGGAATGGTGAGTGAAAGTTCTTTCTCAAGTCAGACCTATTCAACCCCCGCAATGTGAAACCGCCACGGACGGGCAGAATGAAGAGACTGAAGGATTGTGGGACAGCGGAGTGTCCACGGCACTGACATGTTTCTTTAGACCGTACCTGTAGACGGCTGCTGTCTTCCCTCTGAGAATAGCAGCGCTGGGCATCTCATTAAGAAGAGTAGTGCTACCGTGTGGTGTTATGGCCGGAGAGAGTTAGTATACATATCACAGCTGTACTGTTGAAGTGACAGTCCCCTACCTCAGCCTTCACTCTCTCTTTAACGCTTCATAAAATCTGCAACAAAAAAAACACTCCAGGAGTTGGAAGGGGCGCCAGAGAGTTCCAGAGAGTTCCAGGGGATGATGAGGTATGAGCTGGGAGTTTTATGGAGACAGGTCGACAAGTCATTATGCAGCCAACAGGCCCTCTCAGCATATCTTCATTTACAATGTCAGGAGAGCTCATTTGGCATCCTTACCTGCTCCACTCGCCACCCCTGCTCCTTGTCCTGTCCTGCGCTGGCCCGGCCAGGCCACACACAATCAGAGTGATGAGGAAGTACATATGCCCATCTTGCCTATTAATCTGGGCACCCAGCTGTGCTGCTTGCTAACACTGTGGCTCTGGCCTATCTCACCTGGCTTTGTCAGGGTCTCAGGGAGGGGGTGCAAACAGGGTTGGTATCTCTCTCTGTGTTTGGATTTCATTGGGAGCGGTGGGTCTTTGCTGCGGAGCACAATCGCTCAACATGCAGTACACAGCCGAGAGTGATAGACTCTGTGAGACTTATTTTTCTGAGCTGTGACATAGCAGCTCCCCAAGACAGCTCCCGTACGGAGGCCTTGTATTTTGTGGAGCTTCAAATCAATGAAGACGCACACACACACACACACACACACACACGCTCACCACACACACACACACACACACACACACATTACTACTGCTATCTGACACCTATCTGACACCAAGTGGTGCTGCAGTACAGAGCCAGTCCAGAGCAGCTTCCCACAGTGACGTCTGAGTCTTTATTCAGACTTCACCTCAGAAAGCCGGTTATCTCTGCTAGCAGGAGCTTCAATTAATCCATCACCATGTCATCATCTATTCAACCACCAGAACTGACAACCCTAAGATGATGTACAATACAATATACGATTTTATACATTCACTTTAGGTATAAAGGTGTATAACCTTCCTGTCACAATACAACTTTTTCTTTTGTACAAACATACTGTTACCGTCTTAAAATGTAAATGCCTTTCAAAATAACGGAATTTGAAAAGAAATACAAAGACTCTGACATAAAACATTTCCATTTCTAAAAGGAGAATTCAATATTTTATTGAAAGCCATTACTTACAATCATTCCAGACAGTCCAATTCACAGAAAATATAAGCACATTAACAGAACATAATAGAGAAATCCTATTACACTTTGGATCTCTGTGTGAAACGCATAAATTGCACTCGTGCCGGTGCAAGCAGGGAGGGGGGGCCTGTTAATGAAGGGCCCTGATTAGCATTTGTTAAAACTCAGTGAAGTTCTGAAATGCTAAAGGTCAGCCCGCTGTTCTGACATGGGGAGATGAAAACGCTCTACTTTTTGGGGGAATGTCATGATTTGAATTAAGATTGTCAGATTGGCTGTAAGCTCGTATCGCCGCGCGGGCGTCGTGTATGACCTTTTCAGCGAATTGTCATTTTCCGCCCCTGTGATACCACCATGGCTCAGCGGTGGAGAGGCCCCTCTCTGCTCCTGCCGTGTAATTTGTCCTGGGTGTTACCGTTCACACTGCACCGGTCGCAGCCAGCCGCCCAGACGCCCGAGTATCTCCAGACTAGCAGGCTGCGACTGGAGAATGAGGAGGAGGGAGGGAGGGAGACGGAGAGCTCAGGGGTCTGGCTCGTCTTCATGCTCCGTGTCCGACAGACGGGCCCAGCCGCTAGCCGCTATCTGCCCCTGGCTCCTGTGAGCTGCGGGGTGCTCGTCCGCACTGCTGTGTGATGCTGGATGGGCCTGCTGTACCTGCTCACGGCGTTCTCACAGCTCTGATACTGGGAGCGCTCGCTGATCACAGGGACGTTTCATCAGCACCGCTGATAAAAGGCTACAGTGTGTGCGAGTGACCGTGCGCCGGGAGTATTCCAAGCACCGAAGCATGGTAAGCGTGGGCAATTATGGGACGCTTTGGAATGGACAAACTCCAGCATGCGGTTCTGTACGTGCCGACAGATGCAGCTGCTCTTCTATCGTGAATAGTTTCACCTCCCAAGGTGCAGTTTGTTCACAATACAGTTTATTGTACGTCAAACATTCACACAAAGAAACCACTGTGCTGTTCTCTAACTCCTGTTTCTTGAGCCAGTTGTTGTCCACACCCTACCATGCCTGAGCTCACCCAGGCTGACAGTCAGCCTGACATCCCATTGGCCAGCGCGGCACATCCATGCCCTTTAGCAGCTCCTCTGCTTGGCACTCGTCATCAGGCGATCAGGCCCGTCATTGGCTGCCACTGGGCTGAACCTGGGCGCTCTTGTGTCACTCGCGCCGGTGTTTCTGAAATTAAAAGCTGCCATCCAGAACCGCGGGCCTGCTCACCCACCACCCAATCCTCAGATCAGATGGCACGAGTCAACAAGAGCGGCCTGAAGTCTCTGTCACTAACTCTCTCTTTATAACACGTGCGTGTGCGCGTGTGCGCGTGTGCGCGTGTGCACGGGTGCGCGTGTTACAGAGAGTGAGTACATTTGAGCCAGAGACAGAGTGTGTGTGTGTGTGTGTGAGAGAGAGAGAGCGAGAGAGAGAATATGGAGGAATATTTGGTTGAGCACCACAGATACGCTCTCAAAATAAATTCTCGGCCTTGAAAACTTTTGTCAACAGACAAACCAGTAGATTAGCTGGTAGATTAATCAGATGATGGAAAAATGCGATCAACCTTGCGAAATTACATTGATTAACAACCCTTGGAAAAAAACATAAAAAACACTCCAATTCATTTAAAGTACATAAAATCCAGTTAGAAATATGAGGAGCCTTGAGATCCTGTACAGTCATGAGTGTTAACCTCTTCAGCTCAGCTTCAGACACAGGCAAACTAGGTAGCGGTGGCGACAGCGAGGGAGCCAATGGCACTTGATGTCTTTAATGATGTTGAACATTTGCTCAGGGCTGTCGCTACAGGAGAGCTCTCCTCCGCTCAGCTCCCACCAGGATGGCCTTCCGAAAGGGGAGGGCGCAAATCTTCGGAAATTAATTAGAAGCAAATCCCTTCTCGCTGCTGAAGTGTGGCATTTAAGACATTGTCCTTGGTGCTCGTATAACAGCACCTTCCAGCGTGGGCCTTGCTCCTCCTCCTCCTGTGGGGTAATGCAGCCTAATCCACAGCAGCCAGGCACTCCAGCCCTTGTTTTCGAACTGCAGTCCTTTCTAATTGCCTGGCATTATTAGGTACTTTACTTGTAAATTTGCAGAGGAGGAACATCGCTCTTCTGCATCCAAGCAGTAAATTATCCAATTTCACTTAATTTCGAACAAACGTCACCCCCCCCCCCCCCTGCACCTCGCCATCCTCCTCCTCCCTTTGTTTCCCAGTTCTGTGGTGATGATTTGAGTATTAAAAATTTAGAGTCAGAGTATATCCACTCATTTATTACAAAAGGGAAATAAAGGGAATCAATACTGACTGATGGTAAATATTCTATGACAACAAAGGTATTGCATTTAACCTCTCAATAGAGCGTCTGACTGGTACAAGCATCAATAATGCAGTTCATAGGATATATTACATCCAATGTCCATTATTAGATTCACTTTAAATACAGCAGGAGCCCGGGCTAGGCACAGTGGGAGTTGGTCGCATGTTCACTGTAAGGTAGATAAAAGGTTACTAGTCTCTGAACAAAGAGGAAACTCCCAGCTGCCGTCTGAACCAGTCCTCAGATCCCTCACAGGCCTGTGTGCGGAAGTAGTGTTGTTTACCCCATTCCAAGGAAAATAGGAACCAGCGACGGCTTTATCTTGTGTTTAGGATTCAAACGGGAAACAATAACATAAAGAACGCCCGTCTGTGAGGAGTTCTCTCCCTGCTGCTGCCGTTGCTCCCAGCTCCAAACAACGACTCAGGACCTCTACAGTACGAAAACAACACAACAAACCGAGAGGACACAAACGAACCGGAGGACGAAAACAGCAACAACAAGAAAAAATGACATCGGAAGGATCAAGTCCTGTTCATTACCCCCCTCCCCTCCTCTCCCCCCTCCGTGGGGTGGATTGTAACAGTGTACAGACCTATCGTGCTTCATCCATGACGGGTTTCATTCCGAGTGCCAAGGTTGTCAGAGAGTTACCACGGGACACAACGGTTTCATCAGCCCTGGCTGAGCCGCCCTGGTCTCCGTACGACTCCCACCCTAACTAGGCCAGCAGGCCTGCCACTCTGCGTTCCTGCAGCCTGGGCCCAGATAAATGAAATGCAGATGATTGGTAAAATGATATGATACACAAAAAAAAAAAGAAAAAGAAAAGCTTGAGTCATGGGGATGTCATGTCTGTCTTGTTCCCTGGCTCTGGGTATCTCGTGGCATGCCTTGGGCCAGGCAGCCAGCAGCACACTGCGCGCCCAGACCATCAGCCTGTCCGACCGCGTTGGTCCTCGTTAGTTCTTCGTGCGCCCTGCCGACAGTGGCCGTCTGGCAGAGTGACATGCAGAGGAGAGGGTGTGGTGGCGGCATGGGCTGAGAGGCCCTCTAACCCAGCTCTGTCGCTCTCCGGGCCGCGGAGATGAAAGCCGGCTATCGTTCACCAGCTCCGGCAGAAATAAGAGAGATGGAACTGTCGAGCGAGAGAGAGAGACCGAGAGAAAGGGACGTGTGAGAGGGGGTTAAAGAGGACCAGGACATGAAAGAGACATACAGAGAAAGAGAGTGACTGCAAACATGCAAGGGAGGAAGGGAGGGGGGAGAGTGCTAGAGAGAGAGAGAGAGAGAGAGAGAGAGAGAGGGGGGGGGGGGGGGTGTTGAGCTGCTCCTCCCTGGCCCTCAGGCCATCATCCCAGAGTCCTAGATCAGGTCACTTAGATATTTACATTTGAGGGATTTAAAGATGAGTTCCTGCACTAATAGTAGAGCAGCAGTGTGTTGGCCTTAGGGCTTGGTTTCTGCCTTGATGCTAACGCAGCGACATCACGTGTGGCTCGCCTACGTCTCATAAACATACCATTTCTCGAAAATATGTAATTTGGTGATTAAGCAAACAACTGCAGGACTGACACGAGGCCACCACTCGATCAAATATCCTTCTCGGCCATCCTACTTCTGGATTCTAAATGATGACACCTCTTCATTAGAAATACAAGCTGACTCCGCTGGGGGTTTCTACATTTGATTGAAGCTTCAGATAGAATCTTGCATATCTGGCGAAATGATGACTGTGTGTTGCTCACTGTCTGTGTGGATGGGGCATGTTTTCTAAGTATGTTCTTCATGAGCTTTATCTCTGAAGCCGTATTCAGACAACCATTTCTTTTCCTGAGTGAGACCAAGACATGTCCCCTCTTGAAGCCCTAGCACTCAAGCAGAGTTCATCTTGTTACCAGAAGCCTTCTTCACTTAAGATCAAAACACAGATTGTTCCAATGTCCTTGATTCAAACTCGTATCTGGTCTATACCAGGCAAGAGCATCAAATATCAAAAGACAAACATCCTTTGTAGCGTATCACATCCTGAACTGGAAGCAAAGAGGAGCCTAATTGAGTGACAAGTTTGTCTTTTCTTTGGGGGAATGAAATCATATTTTACCATTTCAATTATCTTTAACCTCGGTTATAAAGGTGGCCTACAAAACCGTACCTCTATTCTGAATTAAGAGGAGTAATTAGGCCCCCATCCCCTGTCTGTCTGCTGACACTCCAGCAGCAGTCCTCAGAAGAGGAGGGAGTCGGCGATGCCAGAGTAGAAACATGTAAAAGCTCTTTACGTAAAAACAGGAGACGCTCCAAAAAAACTAAACAAGCTCTGGCTCGAAATGTCGAAATACATAAATGAATGAAGAAATAAGATGGAAGTGTGGGCACTGTTCTCATTCTGCGGCTTGGAAGCTGCCTCGTCGTTCAGCACTTAAAAGCGAGGAGGGCTGGTGCAGGGGGAGGTGGAGATGTTTACTCTAATGGAGGCCATAATGAATGCATACGTAGCCTGGCTCTGTAGCCTGGCCCTGGCTCCGGTAGGGGGCTCTGTGCCAGCTCCTCTTTAAAGGAGCACTGCCTTCGACAGCCCCGGGCGCTTGGCACAGTCTTTTCCCCCGCAATCTCCCGGCGTGCACGCAGAAACGTCAGAAAGGGCCCTGAGATAACCGCCCGTGAAATCTCTCATCACATGCCTTTGAATACTGGTCGACAATTTACTGTTTTTAAAAACCCTGAACCTCAAAAGCAGTAAATAAAACATGATTTGTACAACCCCCCCCCCCCCCCCTCTTCCCCTTCACACCCCCCCTCCTGGTGTTTACAGTATAGAGGGCGTCTGTCAAAAAGTTATCTGCTGGTTCCCTTGCCTCCCCCTGCCTAAGCCTCTCTGTGAGGGAGGTGTACTAAATTAAAGAGGGTGCTGGATCATCATCAAGTATCTAATTGTTTGGCCATTTCCTGGAATAAATTATAACCCTTATCCTAATTTTTCCAAGCAGTAGGGTATCAGTGTTTGTGTTTAGGCGGATTTCTTTGTACGCGTGTTTGTGTGTATGTGTGTGGGGGGGGGGGGCAGTGAGGGGCTTTATGAAGATGATGAGAGTGAGATCGGTGAGAACAGGCAGGGCCTGTCAGTGACTTCTCCAATTGCACAGCTGATGAAATTGCTCTTGCAGTTATTTAAAAGCAGTTGTAATCCATCTGAAAAAGGCCGTGATTTAATCCTTTTAATTTCTTATTCCTCACAGCAATAACACTGAGTAACAAAAATCTATCAAAGCAATGTAGCCTAGTGATTTAGTCATTATCTTTATTTTACATTACTGCAATTCAGACCAGATTAATTGGAGTCTTATCTGCATGCAGCGGCAGGTCAACACAATGTGTTTTATCTTAATCATCACCGCTGTGACCCAAACTGCCAAGGCGAGATTATTCTTAGATGCAAAAAATGCACTAATAATAAACAGTTGAGTGCTCTGAGGTCCCCAATTATTACATTAACTTGAATTGGTTCCTTGAGATGAAATAAAAGACATTTTGGAAGAAGTGTACTGCATACTTCTCCTGCTGTGGAACTGAACCCCAGCCAACCCACAATTCTATAGGTCCATGGCACCTACTCCAGCTATGTGGCATGTAACGCCAAAGCAGGGGGCTTGGAAATCATGTTAGAAGTTCATAAAGACTTGTGGACGTCTTGTAAATGCCTCGTGATGTGAAAAAAAAGAAGAAGCCAAAATGCCAAGACTATGAACAGCCTGTCAGCATATATCACATGTGCCATGTTTGGCATTAAAGAGAGTTCTGGGATCCAAGGGAAGATGAAGACATCCGTATAGGGTTGCTCTATCTGAGCACCTGGGCCTGGGTTAGGACTGGTTGCTGTGCGTCGCTACCTACAGCCGAGATGAAGCTGAGTTACTTGAATTTATGGGAGATGCTAAGTGTGCTCTCTGATGGTGGGGCAGTCTTCAGGTTGCCCCCTCCCAGTCATTCTCCTCTCCCAGCCACATAACTCAGCCTGCTGCTGACAGCACTCTGTATCTCCTAGTACCTGGCCTATCTGACATCTGCCTGGAGATAAATCACTGGGCCTACAGAGACAACACCGGCGGAGAGAGGGAGAGAGGGAGAGGACGAGGAAGCAGGAAAGATGAAGGAACCTTCAAACATTCATACAAAGGAATGGAAGTGGCAGTTTCAAGTTGTTTATTGGCCTAGACTACATGTAATGCAACTCCGTCTTAATCAGTGTTTTATCAGCAAGTCATTTACTCATGGTAAGACAGCGTAGTCAGTCATTTTAGAGAGAGTGGTAGCGATCTCTTGGTTTGTGACAGTAGCTAGAGCTCGCGAGGGCCTGTCCTCATACTTGAGAATGTAATTGACTCCTCCACATTTGGATTCACTTCATAGAACCAGAGAAATGACTTGTTTGACACAGGATTGGCGCTCGGTCATTCATGGCCACACGTACATACAGAACATACACACGTACATACTTACACACACACACACACACACACACACACACACACATGCTTACACACATACATGTAGGGCACATGTTTGTATGTATTCATGCAGACCCCCTCACACACGCTCATATGAGATGCCCTCAGAGGGCGTTTTTAGCCTGTCTGTGAGTCTAATTTGCGGATGCGTGCGTGAGTTTGGGGGCCTGGGGGCAAGAGCATCCCATGTCTTTTTCGGAAGGGAGGCGAGGCGGAGCTGAGGCAGGGGGCTGGGGGGAGGGGGGGGGGAGGGGGGGGAAGGGGGGGAAGGGGGGGGGGATGGTTGCGTTTGCCGGTCCTTTCGGGACGGGCGTGGGGCTCCGATAAGATCGGTGGAGAGAGGGTGAGCCAGGCCGTTTGTTCTCGCTGGCCGTCTCTCATGTTGCGCCACTGATTGGGAGGAAAACTGAAATTGCTTTCACCGGGGCCTCGGCTCTCTCCAGCAGTAGGCAATGATAACTAACAATGCCCCCAGGACCTAGTTAAAGCTGCATCACACACACTGGAAAAGCACTTTAATGTGGCAGCATTAGGAAGCTGTCAGCTGGTTGGTGGAGAAAACAGACTTGAACTCATCGAGGATTATGAAAACATTTGTTACCCTCACTTCAAAAACATACATAATCAAGACGGAATTTTTAATTTTCTCTCCTGCAACATACCGTTAAGCAAAAAGGATTTGAGGAAGTATCAAAGCAGAGGAAGTATATACTATACAGCGTGCGTACTCTCTGCTGCTCTCCTCTCTCTCTCTCTCTCTCTCTCTCTCTCTCTCTCTCTCTCTCTCTCTCTCTCTCTCTCTCTCTCTCTCTCCATCTTTCCCTCTCCTTTCCTGAGGTATGAGATGTGAACACCACTCAGACACAGCAGGTAGACTGTGAAGGACATTTTGTATGTTCTCCAGGTATTGTTCACGTTCTATGTTCTCTGCTTGCAATATCCCTGCTTCATGTGGAACTAGCCTAATTATACCAGCCTGGCTACAGCAACCACTGCGCTACCACAACAGCAATAGTAATAAAACAATAGTTACTGTACCACTAAACGAAATAATGTCCTGAGGAGCAGTAAAACATTCCTTAATCACCATAAACATACTGAGTTTACCTGACCGTCCTTTATGACTGCTGACTGAAAGTTTAACAGAGTTTAAGATGAAAGTCGTTTTTAATACTAACAAATGAACATTTTAAACAATTAAACCTTACAGAAGAAAAACGATTAATGGAAAAATGTGCTCGCTGTGCAAACAAATTGCTCAAGACCACCCCCTTCTATCTCTCTCTCTCTCTGTCTTGCTCTCAATGCTCACAAGCTTATAACACAGTGAAATAACATTGTTGCTTTTGTCAAAATATGGGGAATGGGTGGCAATATGCCAATGTCGGGTGTTGAAAAATGTTCTTTTCTTGCAGACCTGCCTGCATCAGGCAATTACAGAGGAACATGCAAATGGGAAATGTAGAGTTCATTATAAATCTCATCATTCACTTTGATAGCGAGGGATAATTAAAAGAAAAACCCAGTCAGAGGTCTCTCTGTGCATTCTGGCAGCCTGTTTAGAGAAGGGAAATAATGATAAAGCATGTTTGTTTTGTTCATCATTTTTTCCCCCTGCTCATCAGAGGGAATGTAGAAAAACAGCTAGTGTGAGGGGAGAGAACATGGCTTCTCTCACAAATACATGCCTTCCCCCGTCGACTGAAACATATCTCAAATCACTCGACAAATAAGACACCCTTTTTCACTAAATGCCCTCTCCTCCGTTTGGTGGTGCTCTCCGGTGCGGAAGGAGTTCTTATCCATTTAATATATGCTTGGAGAGAGTATCCTGTCAAATATAGATTTTAATCAATAGCACTCTGGAGGGGCTCGTTAAAGTGGAATCAGCTCGGATGCAGTGCATGCCTGCCTCACAGCTGCTGTCATTAGCCGGCGTCCTGGACGTTATTGGAGAAACGTCCTTGTGTGAGCAGAGACCCCTCTTTACCTGAGGACCATGCAGCCGGAACACAGCACCATAGATAGGCCATACGGGAGGGATGTGACACTGTAGCTCAAAAAGCATGACCTGAAAGTCTAGGACCCACCAGAACCATGAGTGGACACCACTGTGGAGGGAAGTGCCCAGAACACACAACAACACAGGCTTCCTGACGGGGGGAATGACTTTCGTCGAATACGTTGTGCCTAAATAGAATCATTTAATTACATCACGGCGTGTGAGTGCTGCTCTGTCTTCAGAGGCTGTCAGAGGCAGACCCAGGAGGCTGAGGCCCCACCAGGAGGGAAGGGGTTAACCGCGACAGGAACAATAATGAGAGCGCAGTGAGACGTGTGAGGTAATTAGTCAGTCCGCTCTCCAATATTTACCCAGTTAATTATTTGTGAGTTTTACTCATGTCCTCCCTTCAGACGGCTGCCTCTGTTGTTTTTTCCAGGCCATTTGTCACCGTCCAGCTCTCCTGGGCTGCACTTTGCTCATCTCTCTCCCTTTCTCTCTCTTCCTCTCCCTCCACCTCCCTCCTCCTCTCTTTGGCAGGGGAGTGGCATTTTGGTGAACTCTTGTCAGTGGAGGTGTTAGACTGTTGTCCCTGGACGCGCGAGGTCAGACGTGATTATTTATTCATCCCCCTGTTCGTACGCCATGGCGGGCGAGATGTGAAAACGGCGGTACACCCCTCCTCTGATGGGTGAGAGGTGGAGGGCATGGAGAGGGGAGAGGGGAGGAACGAAGAGAGGGAGGGGGAGGAGAGGATGGGTCAGGAAGGCCTGGTGGCTGGTTGACTGTTTGACCTGGAGGAGAGGTTCCTGACTGGAGCACTCAAACAGGACCATTCACTCTTTAATCATGTCAAGTCAAAAAAGAAAAGCGGTGGAGGAAGTGAAAGAATGCACAAGTTTGAAAGTTTAAAAGTTCATTACAGTAAATGGGTGATTATCAATCAAATGTGGATACTAATGAAGTTTGCCTTGGTTCATTAACTATCAAATACATTGGATCCTAGCCGCCTGCAGGGTAAAAAATTAACAAAATGTATGTTTCCACCGGCAATGTTTAATTAACTTTTCTCACAGATGCAAGAAAAATTTTCTACAAACCAACATTGGAAGGGTAGGGGTAGAGGGAGTTGTAGTCGGGAGTTGGTTGAAAGAAAGACAAAATAGTAATTATTTCATTATGGCATGACAGCAATAATATTACAGTAGTGTGTGTGCAATGCTCTTATCTGTGGAACAAATGAGCTCTCCCCCAAGAGACAAGACTGCAGTGCAGAGCCTGAGGTGGGCCTGCATAACTCTTCCCTTCCCTTCCCCGGCACAAGCAGACACATGGCTACCTTTTTAATATTCTCATTCGCAGCACATGCAATTATTTTGGAAATAAATTTAGCTCAGATAAAAATTGTGCCTCTTGGGTCAGGTAAATGACTTCCTTGTTTTTATAGAGAAGACAAGGTGTTTATTAGGAGCCTCGTTGGCTTATTGCAGCAGGTTTCTGAGTTTGAGTAATTGTCCAATTAGGTGTAATTTCAGGAGAGCTGCTAACCCAGGCGATTGTACTGTGAGAGGAAGACTACCACCGGGACACACATTAATGAATCCCACTGAGACCTGTCTACCTTTAAGAAAGAGAGAGCATGTCTGCCTCTGTTTCGCTTTCCCAAATCTTTTTAACGAGGCATTATAACTAGGATTTACAAGTGAGACAAGACTCTTTTTCCCTCCTCCACCTCTTCCACCATCCTTTTTTTGTTCCCCACGTCTCTGTACCAGGGTGCAAAAAGAATTCATCATTCGTGTAATTTCAGTTCTTGGAGCAATTGTCGCTTATTCAAACAGAAAGGTTACCTTAATTGTTATGAAGCTCAGCTATTTATGCCCTGGAATGAAAATGCATGTGTGCCACCTCACAGAAAGGTCACCTATTACAACATCGGTAAACTTCCCTCCGTGTGTTTGCTGCCCACTTCACACAGGGAGGAAGAACAAGGTGTCAGAAGAAGACCCTCGAGAATTGCAGCTGTGGGTCCTATCTGATGTGCTGACCTTCCTCAGAGAAGAGGGAACGAGAGTCTCCCTCTCTTTCCCTCCCTCGTTTCCCGTCGTTCGCCCTCCCTTTCCTCCCGCTCTCCCTCTCAATGTCTCTCATTGTCAATTCTTTCTCCTATCATTTGCAAGGTGGGAGGACTCACTGGGCAGGCCTCGTTGCACTGCAGGAAAAGACTGGGTTTGTCACTGAAGTCCTCCTTGCTAACCTTGATCTTGCAGGTGCTGGCCAGTCACAAAGCCCGAATGTGCCCTGTAATCAATCAACACGTGTGCTGTTACAATTACACTGAACAACTGCTTGTTACAAAGGGGAAAGCAGAGGTTTTAGAAAAAACACTGGAGAGAAAGGAAAGGGAGAGATAGAGAAAGAAAAAAACCGAGGGCGAGAGAGAGAAGAAAGAGAGAGGGCATTGTTTGGGAAGGACCTGTAATTACCGCAGGCATGTTGAGGATAAAGAATTAATGAGTTGAGGTGCTGTGATGTTTAAACCCCTGGACAACATCCTCCTGTGTTTACAGGTCTTTTCTTTCTGGACAAATAATAGGAGTTGTGCTGTTCTCTTGAAAAATTCAACACACTGCATAATGTACAAAGGTCTGGCACGGAAGCTCAAGGCATACGAAGACAGAAGGTGAGGAACACTCCCTCTTACCTGAAAGAAAAGACAAGCACCACAAATATCTTGGCACCTGTCCATGTCCACATGGTTGACGTTCCTGTCCCAGGAAATAAATCGAGTCGTTAGAGCCAGTCTTTAGTCTCTCAGGTGGCTAGATCACGTGCCCACAGTCTAAGACATTAGCTCAAGGACCACGGGCTCGATTCCAGCCTGGGCCATGTCCTGTATGTCATCATTCAGTCTCTCCCTGACTTTCCAGTCACTCTCCATGTCACTTTCCAACTAAATAAAGCAGAAAATGCCCCAAAATATAATTTCCTTTTGTAGATAAATACTAAAAAGTACTTTACGTACAGTTGCTCTTGATACTGGTAAAGTAGCTGCTCATTGTTGGCACGCCATCAACTGTAGGGCGTAGTGAGGTTCCGGATGGGCCTACAGTAGGTTACCCTAGGAATGAGCCCTACGTAGGGGCAGCGCCTCAGCTGTTCATGTCGGTGCACCCGGCATCATGACGATGTTACTCTGGTGAGTGTAGCTCACACCTCCTGCTACTGTGAGTTCATGTGAGGGTTGAGTCTCACCCTCCTTCTCCTCTCTTCCCAGCTCCCTCACTTCTCACATTAGAGCCCTCACAGCTCAACCATCATCTACCACCACTTCGACCGCCACAGACACCCCATGCTTGTCTTCACACTGAAGCTCGTCCAGGCTTATGTCTGTGACTTCTCTCTGATAGGAGTGTCCTAAGCTCCTCCAGTCAAGGGAGAAGCCATGCAACTGAGGCCGTCAGGAGCCCCTCTCTGATAGTGGCAGACATCTGAAAAGGCAAGAGGAATTCAAAACAAATTTTCTTTTTTTTTCTCTTCCAAATCCAGCTAAATACCTCACTATTGCGAAGGTGCTTTGGCTAAGACTTTGTGTGACATGATGATTGGGACTGGCTCAGAATCCTGATGAATATGGATGGAACAGTTTATGCCTCCTGGAACATAATCAAGCATGTCTTGCGGTACATATTTTGAGGGTTTTTAGAAAAATACACCCTGGAATGTTCCTGGCAGGATAGTGCATTTCTTATTTTTTTCATGGGGAGACATTTTTTTCATATGAAATGTGTGGGTTTGGACTCTCAGTTTATTCTGTCTTAAAAAGGATTATCCTCTGCACCTAGGTCTGATTTCAATTTGAATAGGTGAGATTTTATTTTGTGGTGCTCAATACCCCATACAAATAAGACTCGCTATAATCCAATTCCATCCCTAGCATGGAAATAAATATGAAATAAAATCTTATTATATTGTCCCCCTTCATGTTGACTTGTCCCCCCCCCCCCCCCACACACACACACACACATAAACAATCTTCTGGATCCAACACAGGATACTTTACCTCTATCCTCAGATGGATGAATATGTAAGTGGAGCACATGTGATATTTCATTAATTTGAAGAAAATATAAATAAATAAACAGATAAACAAATCCATCCCGGGGCATTAATTCATTTGAAATACCTCCTCCGTTCCACGTCTTATTTACTGCACCTGCAACACTCAGTTCACGGTGATTGAATATTGTGCTCTGAAATTAGATTGTATTGTGTGTCTCTGGCTGATAATTCCAGTCAGAACAGATCCTTGCACAGTTTGACATGATGTTTTCTCTGAGGCGCCCGGAAGGAGAGGGATGAGGTTTCTGTGGAAGGTTCCAGTCAGCAGTGGCATGGCCACACAGCCTCATCCTGAGGAGGGAAACCAGTGTCTGAGCTCCAGGGTGTGTCCTGTCAATGGTGTCTGCTCTGACCTGTGTATTAGAACAATGTTATAAGTGTGTGTGTTTGTTGGAGAACATAAGATTCTGATCAGTGCTCCAATTCGGATATGCAGACTTTGTTTTTGGTTTTTAGATATGTATTGTTTGGTACTTTAGTTAGTAGGTGTGTTAGTGTTGTGTGGTAATTAATAAGTGTGTTAGTGTGGTGTATTGTGTAGTAGTTTAGTGTGTTGGTGTGCTGTGTTGTGTGTTAGTTAGTGGGTGTGTTAGTGTTGTGTGTTGTGTGGTGTGTTGTGTGGTAGTTACAGTGTGTGTTAGTGTGGTGTGGTGTGTGTTTGTTACAGTGTGTGTTAGAGTGCTGTCTTGTGCAGTGACATCACAGTGTGTGCTCCGGTAGTGAGGTGCCCTGTTTAAGGAATTGATTAATGACAGGCCAGCATCTCTCAGCAATGACTGTGTTTACTTTTACAGGAGCACACTCCAGTTGGCCAGAGAAATCTCGTGGGGCACACTACTCACCCCTTCTCCTACCCCGGCCCCAAATTACCCTCACTACTGTTGAAACTGCCCCGCTGAGGGAAAATAATCAGCTTTGCTTGAGGCCAACATCAAAATGGTTAAGATCCCCAATCAATTCTCACAAGTCTATCGGCCTGGGCGTCATTATCTTTAAAAACCATTCACACTGATTGATCCGCGACCAGTGGATGGTATTGATAAATAATTAAAAAGCTCTCAGTTTAATTTGGGCGGTGAGGAGTGGATGGAGAGCGAGTGGTGGAGCAAGGTGTGGTGGTGGGGGTGGAGTGGACAGAAGGCTGTTAGTGCCCTGGCTGGTGTAATGAGGCCTGGTCCCCTGCTGTGGGCAGGGCAGGCCTCGCCTCCCCTGCCTCCCTCCCCTGCCTCCCTCCCTGTGGACACGCAGCCAGCTGGATTAGTCTGCCATATTCACAGAAATCAATGCAATCCGTCTTGAAAGAAAATCAATAAGATGTGTCCATTTATGCCTCCGAGTGTGGGAGAGGAGCCTTAGGAGGGGCCCTGGCTGCCAGAGCAACACTAGAGATTTAATAAGACCATTTTTGTCAAACTTCTACTGTTGTTGTGATGTGTTCGAGCATTGGGGGGCGATTCCAATTTAGTTGTTTTTACACTGAGTTCTTCTTCTATATCGTGGCAGTCCTTGAAATAGAGGATATTCACAGCCACGGCTACGGTAAGATCTGAGGAGGCCAGAGAGTTGGGGAGGAATCATTGCTTTGATGCTGCCAACAATCTATAGCTATTATAGGAGAGCTAATCCGGAAGTATTGGGGTCGTCTTCTTGTGTCCGTGTGCAGGAACAGCTCACAGTCACAGTGAGTTTGTCAGAGAGGGGCCGTTTTGCCCAGGGGTAAGCTGAACAGATGGGTTCTGCTCATACAATTAGCTCAGAAACAATAATCTATTCTACTCTCAGAGCCACTTCATCATCAGATATTAGGTCCCTGGACCCAGCCTCCGTAGCACTATTGGGAATGTGGTGGGTGTATGTGTGTGTGTGTGATAGACAGATAGTTATTAGTCCTCATGTGCCATACAGCAATCGTAAGCCAAACAAGCCAAACACGAGACCAACAACAACAGAACACTTCAACATAAACACAAACCTGTGTGTGTGTCATGTGCATGGTATGGGTGGCGGAGGTGTTGCATTGTTACATTAATATTCACACACACACACAAACACACACACACAATACCAACACCCAACGATATCCCTGACAGAGCCCTCCACCACCAGGCTGAGTGTGTTCACACTGCAGGCTGCAGACTCGGGTCCACTCCTCCCAGCCCAACCCTGTTCTCCAAGTGTGATATGAGCCATGGCCCCTGGCCGCACCCGGCCTCCCAACGCTCTCTCTCACATCCCTGCACGTCAGTCATGGACTCACACCTCCGTTGAGAAGCACCAGGACTGTAAATCGGACCAAAAAGACAAAACAAGGTCATGTCGGACAAACAGGAAGCACAGACCAGATGATGACACCACACTTACTCACCACAACCAGTGTGGCTCACAAGAAACGAGAGTTTTCTCCCCCGACCCTTCTCCATCGCTGGATATTGTGCCGTGTCACACGTTTTGTGTTGATATCCGTCTAATTGATGACTTTGTGTCACATCAATCCATTATGCATAATTTTGCATGGATCAAGTCCTACATTAACATAATCAGCCAATGGATATTCTGCACAGTATGACACTCAGTGAGATGCACAACCCCAGCCCCAGAAGAAACACATGAACAAGCACCCATCAACTGGCTGTTCACACACACACACACACACACACACACACACACACACACACACACACACACACACACACACACACACACAGACACACACACACACACCCTTGTGTTGGGGCTGATGTTAAGATGTCAGCTCCTTATTTGCTTCAAGCTAGTGTTTGGAGTTCATTCGCTGCACACTTGGTGTTACCATGGTAGAGGCTATGAACAGTCACACACACACGCACGCACAGGGTGTGTGAAGGGTGTAGAGCCTGCTCAGACGCTGCTGTCTGCAATCACTAAGCAGCTTTAGTGTCTCCCTCCACAGTCCTGATTTCAAATTCATAAATGCTAATCCTTCATAATTTACAGTTTAAAAAGCAGCCCTGCTCACAGGCCCTGTGGCCAGAGCTCTGTCAGAGTAATTATACCAAGGAGCTGGGAGTGGACTACTAGCAGAGACTTTCAACAGTCAAGGAAATCCCCCCTCACTGGCACCAGACCCAATTACTCCAAATAACTAAACAGATTAGCAAGTCATTTTCCAGTTAAATCTGGACATAGGTGCCAAATCGTAGTGTAACATAGTCAGGTGGGTAAACAGCTTTAGAGTTGGAGCATGCCTGCTTCTTATTGTGTTGACAATCTGCCAAGTCATTTTACTAGCCATTTCATTTCATTTGAGGCCCAGGCGATTGTCTTTTACAAGTTTACTAGATTCTCACTGGCGTCACAAAGATTTGCTACTCTTAGTCTTGTTCAGTGATCCAATATATACAGTATATCATACAGAGCATGCATGTGTTTTTGTTTGAATAACAGAATATGTGTGTGTGTGTTTGTACAGAATGTGTGTGTGGACAATGGCTTTGTTTGGAGATGTGCCCACTGCATAAGCAGATTTCTCTTTGCCCTTGTGAGGAGAATATACGTTAGTTTAGCTGGAGATTATCTGTGATTCTTTCAACCAAGGTCACTAATAGAATCCATTTTCCAAATGGACTGATTCCACTGTAATGGCCTGTGATAGTCCCACACAACACTGTTGAATCTCACATAAAAGGGCGCTGTTTTACATCTAGTGGCTCTGAGTACAAAATGGCCCAATACCTCTTATAAATGCATAATTTAGTATCTCAAGTATTGATTCATCCTTCATCGTGATATAAAGTTTGAATTACACTGAGATGGGAGAGTGAGAAAGGGGGGATTCTGGATGTTCATCCATGTGTGTGTACAATTCCAATAACCCTGGAGATTACATTTGTTCTTTCAAGTAAGATGACGTCCGTTCCCACAGTAAGTGTTGCAGGCAACATCAAAAGGTTGTGTTTGTGGGCTTGTGCTCGCCAACGGGTAGCCAAAGGCTACAATAGGCTCTGCAGTAGTCATCACCAAGCACAGTATCTGAACCTAATAACGACAAATACAAATTCAACATGGATAAATTGTCATGTAGCAAATGTGGATATGCTGTAAAAATCATCCCTACCGGTGAGGAATCAGCAACGACTCCTACTTAGCAGCCTCATACGCGGGAAACCTTTACCTTTCATGCCTGACTTCTATTTCACACCGACACAAAGGCCTGAGGAAAAACTTGCAGTGACAAATACCTTTTCATTAAAACACTTTATACCTGGCTTATGCTTCCCCTCCTAACTTTTAAATCACGTCTCAGACTGGCCTGTTTCTGTGGTGACCGGGGCTATGAGAGCCCGCCAGCCCAGCGGAGGAGGCCTGATCATTTCATCACAGTGACACTCATCTCTGAGGGAAACCATCAGGATTCTATTAGAAAGGATTAGGACACTGGCACTGCCGGACATCCTGTCACAAATCCCTCCTTTAAAAGTTTCTCTCTTCTCTCTCGCTCCTCACTGTCTACAAAGCATCGAACGGCCCTTTGTTTTATTATGATCTCTTCCTTTACTCTGTCGGTAACGGTGAAAGCTTGTTTTTGGTGGACCTGCATTGCTTTCCCTGCACCCGGCTGGCATGGAGACTGTCTGGAAAGTCATTTGGTATATGGATGTTGTTGGATTTGGTCATGTACGCAAGCATGCAAGCCCACACACACACACACACACCCTCCCCCCCCACACACACACACACCCTCACACACACAGATCTATACAGTGCATTACCCTCTCTCCAGTAACTTGCATTTTCACAGATCACAGTAATGGACTCTTACAGACACAACGTCTAAAGTCAGCTTGCCCACATATGACAAATCCATCAATTCCATATTCAGAAACACAATATTACGTCTGCTCTGCGTTCAGTAAGCGAGTTGACAGGCCCTATAAACAGACGCTTGGGGAATATGAGATGTTTGGGGATGAGATGGAGAAATGGAGAGGGAGAAAAAGAGAGGGAGGGAGAACGATGATAACCAGAAGAAGTCCAGTCACCAGCCTGACTTACATTCCAATTACACACTGAACCAGACTGAGAAGACTCTATATTAAGAGTAATACCAACTCCTGTCACTCTATTTTCAGTGATCTGAATAGTATTGTTACAGAACAACCTTCACGCGACAATCAAATTGTAATTTGGCTTGCAGCTATTTCCTCTTTTATTTTTGGAGCAAGGCCCTAGCTATTGGTGTTCAACAAGCAATCTCCGAGCGACAACACACTCGCACACACATATATCTACCCAAAACACATTATGGCCTCTAATGCGCCAGGTTTTGCGGTGCAGCAATTTCACAACCAAATAGCTCACTGAGTGATAGAGGTTTCATTATTACACAAACAAATCAAATGCAACAAGCCGCCCTGCACTCTCCAGCACCGTTCATAAAATATATACTTCACTGGAGTTTCACAAAGAGACAGAGAGATTGAGGGAAAAAGAGAGGGAGAGAAAGAATAGAGTGAGAGAAAGTAGAGAGGGAAAGGTAGGGATGAGGGAGAGCGAAAGAGAGACAACTAGAACAGAGAAAGGGGGAAAGAGACAGCCATAAAGAGAGAGAAAAATAGAATATTATCTTTTCACAAAGACAGAGTGATGGATAGAGTGTGTGAAAGGAGAGAAAGCTACTCTTTAGAGGATGCTCTTATTTGTTTGAGTGTGCTGATGTCTGAACCTTTTCGTGTAGTGCTATTTTTCCAAATAAAATCGAATTAAAAGAACAATCCAAGAATAAAAGCCTTTCCCTGAGGCTCCATCTCAACTCCAGCAGGAAACAATACAGTGCATCTGAGTTACATTGCTTTTTTAAACTCACGAGAATAACATTAGTAAAATCCAGAACTTTTCCAAATACTCAATAGTGTTTAGGACCTGAGAAGTGGAGTTAGATTTATGGACTAGTGTTGGGTTGTTATAATATACTAAACTAGAGAGGGTACAATTTCTGGGGAAATTGTAGGGTGTGCTTGCTTGCGTCGGTTGCACAGGGGTCTGTATATTTTATATAAAAATGCATCGGGCCTACTTATTATTTATAAAGATTACATAGATTTAAAAGCATCTTTTTTTTGCTGCTCATTTACAACTCAAAATATGAGTGAAGTGTATAATGAAATATGATGTCTTCTCATTTCCCCTGCAAGAGGCAGCTGACAGGCTGAATCAAAACGAATACATTTGGCAGACCGGTGTACAAATGGACCTAATCTCTATGACTTAAACGTCCTTTTAAGTTGTCCCTTCTCGTGATATTTTCAGGCATTTAGACTACTCATATTGCATTCATTCATTAATAAAGAACCCCCTTTTAAGATTATTCTACGACTTTACCGGCAGAAGATAGAATCGCGATTCAAACAGTACCATCTGCTAACTGAAAATATGCCCCCAAAAACGTAAATAAGCTTGACATTTATTTAGTGGAAAATAGCTCATTCATAAAAAGCTCAGTGGTAGCGATCATTGTCAGTAACAACTCAAAATGCGATATAGCCCTGTGTGGAGAAGCTGCCCCGGTAAATTCTACTACTACAGTACAGTACTAGACTACTGCTGTGTTCGTCTTGATAGCGATTGCGTTGGTTGAATTCGATTAAACGTTCCGTTGTACGGTTTAGGCTGAAATTAATTATTTTCATGAACAGATTGACAAAGTTTAGGCTGTGGCAATGAAGTTCAGGTTAGTAGTCAGATAGTTTCCCTACTGAAAGACTTTTGAGTAAGGGGAGTGCCGAACATGTTCTGTTGCCGTTTGACTTAAACAGCTGAGGAGTTGTTGTTAGCTACTCACACTAGTGTCTCGGGTACAGTAGGCTACAGCGTTGCAGTGAGCTACACTGGTTTGAAACCACAGGTAATGGTAATTTCACCAACAAATCGTTTACTAATGTCAGAATAAATCCTACAACGAAAATGTATATGTGAGGAATGTTTATTTTAACGATTGAAAACAGATACATCATAGACCACTGTAGTATGTGTTGCCCGGGCAACACAGGCTAATGTCATGATGCTAATATGTCAGTGAAATAGTAGACTACTCTTTCCGAAAGTAGATGTACTTCCTTAATAATATCAGCTTATATTGTACATTACACATCACAATTGTGTGTCATATCACAAAGTAAAATGAGTAAATATTTATCACCCTGGCCTCTTTGCTTGTGGCGTTTCTGCAGCTGCCTTGCAGTAAAGCTATAGTTAGCCTAGCTATCCCCCAAGTTAACAGATGCGAAACGAATGTTCTGCCAAAGGTAGTCACGCGTGTTTTCGTGACATTATTGCAGACCGGTGTAAAAATTGACCTAATCTCTATGATTTAAACGTCATTTTAAGTTTTTCTCTTCTCATGATATTTTCAGGCATTTAGCCTACTCATATTGCATTCATTCATGAATAAACAACCCCTTTGAAGATTATTCTACGACGTTACCCGGCAGTAGAAGATGGAATCGCAATTCAAACGGTACCATCTGCTAACTGAAAATATGCCCCCCAAAACGTAAATAAGCTTGACATTTATTTAGTGGAAAATTGCTCATTCATAAAAAGCTCAGTGGTAGCGATCATTGTCAGTAACAACGCAAAATGCGATATAGCCCTGTGTTGAGAAGCTGCCCCGGTAAATTGTACTACTACGGTACAGTACTAGGCTACTGCTGTGTTCGTCTTGGTAGCGATTGCGTTGGTTGAATTGGATTTAACGTTCCGTTGTACGGTTTAGGCTGAAATTAATTATTTTCATGAACAGATTGACAACGTTTAGGCTGTGGCAATGAAGTTCAGGTTAGTAGTTAGATAGACTTTTGATTTAAGTAAGGGGAGTGCCGAACATTTTCTGTCTCCGTTTGACTTCCTAAACAGCTGTGTACTGTAGCTAGATGTTTTTGTAGTGTGTCTCGCGTAAGCTACAGCGTTGCAGTGAGCTACACTGGTTTGAAACCACAGGTAATGGTAATTTCACCAACAAATCGTTTTCTAATGTCAGAATAAATCCTACAACGAAAATGTATATGTGAGGAATGTTTATTTTAACGATTGAAAACAGATAACGCTACATCATAGACCACTGTAGTATGTGTTGCCCGGGAAACACAGGCTAATGTCATGATGCTAATACTTCAGTGAAATAGTAGACTACTGTTTCCGAAAGTAGATGTACTTCCTTAATAATATCAGCTTATATTGTACATTACACATCACAATTGTGTGTCATATCACAAAGTAAAATGAGTAAATAGTTATCACCCTGGCCTCTTTTCTTGTGGCGTTTCTGCAGCTGCCTTGCAGTAAAGCTATAGTTAGCCTAGCTATCCCCCAAGTTAACAGATGTGAAACGAATGTTCTGGCAAAGGTAGTCACGCGTGTTTTCGTGACGTTAGTGACGCAGTGACGTTAGTAACGTCAGTGACTGTGGCTAGCAAATTAGCCACCGTTAGCTTCACTTTTCGCCACAAAAACTTAACTTACGCTTAAACCATGCAACGGAACGTAAATTCCAATAGAAGCAACTCAATCGCTACCAAGACGAAACTTTTGACACCTACGTTGTCTATGTAGGCCAAGTATTTACTGAGTTTTAGGGGGGCAAAAAGAAATAAAAATAATAATAATAATATATATGTGAGAGAACAAAGGTTGTGCTCTCGCCGAAGGCTTGAGCACACCCAATGAGCTGCCAGGGAAAACAATGTGAGGATATCTGTGTGTTTAGAAACTCTGCCAAGAGGATACGGTTACGATCTTGGTCAACTCACCAATCTGAGAAATCTGGAGTGTGAATACATACATTGCAGCCAAAGAACTGTCTGGAAATGTCTGTGTGTGTAGGCTAGCTCTCAAGCCATGTGCTCAAACAGCATATATAAAAGAAAATACAGAAATAACCCTCATAAAAAAAAGTGTTCTGTTTTTCTAACTGACCAGGCCAATCTACAACCTCTTTGGGCCATTGCATCGAGTTAGCCTCGAGGGACATAACGGTACATAACGGCTGTGAGAGAAGAGGTGACACCTGTGGGTTTGTCAAGCTAATAGAAGGATGGGAGATAAGGAGGAGATAGGAGGAGATAGGAGGGTGATGAAGACAGGACTCCTATCTGCTCCTCCACCCCTCCTCCCCTGACCCAGCGTTCCTCTGTTCCCCTGACACAGTGTTCCTCTGTTCCCCTGACCCAGTGTTCCTCTGCTCCCCTGACACAATGTTCCTCTGTTCTCCTGACCCAGTGTTCCTCTCCTCCCCTGACACAGTGTTCCCTGCTCCCCTGACCCAGCGTTCCTCTGCTCCCCTGACACAATGTTCCTCTGTCCCCTGACACAGTGTTCCTCTGCTCCCCTGACACAGTGTTCCTCTGCTCCCCTGACACAGTGTTCCTCTGCTCCCCTGACACAGTGTTCCTCTGCTCCCCTGACACAGTGTCTCACGTGAATCTGTAAAAGAGCCTTCAGTGTTAGAAAAGGAACAGAATTGAGACACATTTCAATAAATGTGATTGGTTCTTGTTGCACACACAATAGAGGCAACACACGTTTGGTCACAGTGTCGTCCCTCAATGAATACATTGTAATTATCCAGCCTGTGAGCAACCCACCATCCCTCTCCCTACTTACTCTCTCTCTCTTTCTATTTCTCTCTCTCTCCATTCCCCTCTCAGTAATGATTATTCTCTTCTGCCAGTTATCTGTTGGAGAAATGTGCCGCCGTGCTGGCTAGAGTGGTCGACTGAAGCCATCGCTGGGGTGAGGCCTTCTGGGTGATGTAGTTCCAGCTCCATGGGTAGAAGACCTAAAGTTACTCTCATCCCAATATCACAACTACAAAAGACATGCCTCCCAGTATCCGCTCTCAACACTGACCTGCTCAGTGTCAGAAGTCTGCAGCACGACTGATTGATGTCTCTAGAATATAAGTGTGTCAAGGCTCGCTGAAGCGGCACAGTGTGTCTCTCTTAACTTCATTAGTTTGTCTCTTTAGGAAGACGGGCTTCATTTTGCCTTTACCTTTACGGCATACTGGAGAGCGAGGTCTTTGATGATAAGAGAGGTAAGAAGGCAACGATAAGACGGAATGAGGAGCAGTGTGTGTCCAGCACGACGGAGCCGCTGGAAGGCTAATTGGATGGAGGAACCCTGTTGCACGACACATCCTTCCCCGAGAGCGGCGAGACGTTATGAAAACCTCCCGCGCCGCTTCCAGTTGATTCAATTAATTTATTTTTCGGCTAAACTGATGGAAATACGGCCTCTTTTCCAATAAAAGCCAGACAGCTTTAGCACTGTGTCACGGCTTGCAGTCCTCAGCTCGTCGGAATTAATCGTGGATGGATTTCACCCCCGCCGCCGGGCCTGCTCCCTCGCGGCCTGGACAGGACGGCCAGAAATCACCCTGTCTCCACGGCAGTCCTGTCTCCATGGCGCCAGAGCTGGTCAAGTGCTCTCATTCGCCGGTTACGGTTTCCCTCCTGGGTGCCCGCTGCTTGGGGACTTTGTTTTGACCAGGGTGTGAGCGAGGGGAGCGCTCACTGACCACGGCCGTCAACATGGTCCAGGAATAACATCAGAGATGACAGTGGGTCTGAGCAGCAGCAGAGGAGTGTGTGTGTGTGTGTGTGTGTGGGGGGGGGGTGTTACTGTAGGTTAGGGTTGTTAGGGTTAGTGTACGTCTATGGAGGGGGTGTTAATGTAGCTGGGGTGGGAGTGGGGGTGGGGGGGTGGTTGAATAATGTGTCAGGTGCTCCAAATGAATTAAAGTGCAGCACAGGGCCATGAAAATGTCTCTTTGCGTGGGGCCCTAATCAGTTGGAAACAAGGGAGCAGAGGAGAAGAGAGAGAGAAAAAAAAGCGTTCGTTCCTGTAACTAATCATTCGCGGTTTCCCAACGCAGCCAGCCAGTGCCAAAGGCAGAGACTAATAAACTATGAGGCTGTGTAGATTTATAAATGATTAATTAAGGGCCGTCCCATGGGAGCTGCAGCAGCTATAAGCAAAAATATTAATTAGTTGAGACGAGACTTAAACTAACAGGAAAACATTCCGACCATGTTGGAGAGCACACGGGGGCACAGCTTGTTTTACTCCAGCTTGACAAAGAGGGTCCTCGTCACCACGGGTGGGGTGAGGTGGGGGGTAGCGGGAGAACATGCAGTTGTCGAGTGACACACAGCTCCTCCAGACAAAGTCGAAACCGGAGAGTAGTCGAAAATGGCTGTAGAGGGTGTGTGAGGGGGTTGGAACGGGTTCTCTGACACCTCAAGAACCTGCACCCACCCCCCACCCCCCCCCCCCCACCCCTTCATTTTCTGTCCCTGTGCAAGCCCTTCTGGGAGGCCCCTAAGCCCTTTTCCTCCTGCTCTTTCCATGAATGTCAAGTTGTTTAGGATGAAGTCCAGCAGATTAGTTGAGAGGCGTTCAGTGTATCCCCTGTCTAATGAAAGAACTGGGTAATTACACAGAGGATCTTGATGATGTCAGGCTGCCCAGGTGTGGGAGAGCTCCCACCTCTCTAAGTATGCCCACAGGGACTCGAACCATACCCTCCGCTCACCAAGAAAACACACCTACCATTAGACCAGGAGGATGTTCTCATCCAGTCTACTTGAAATACAAGTTTCATATAAGGGTTTCTCTAGGATACTCTGTGCTGGTCTGATCACTGCAACATAATCGTGTTGATCGATTATGTCTGTTGGCAACTCATTGTTGTTTTTGAAAAGTATCAACTCTGAAGTAAAAAGCTATCGCCATGGATGTGGTTTGGTCAGAACTTCCAATCGAAATTCAAAAATGTGACTCCATATCTTCGCCGTATCACAATCAAATAACAGTGCATCATACGTAACCAAACACCTTATGCATGCATCAGTTGAGTACGGTTATTTGTCTGCCTTTCCTTTGAAGCTTTTCACAAACCATAACTCACCACAAAAAATCCATAGTTTTTGGTTTTTAACAATCTGGTAGCCCACTTTATAACTGCTGACAGGACATGCAATATGACTATGAATTATCCCTGCCGTCCTCCAGAACTACAGACCGGTATCACTGTTACCCTTCCTTTCAAAAACAATTGAACGTGCTGTATCTAACCAACTGTCTAACTTTCTCTCTCAGAACAACCTGCTTGACCCCAACCAATCGGGCTTCAAGACTGGCCACTCCACAGAGACTGCCCTCCTTTCAGTCACCACTGCCCTCCCGTCTGCCAGAGCGGCTTCCAGGTCATCCGTCATCATTCTGCTGGACCTTTCTGCAGCGTTTGATACGGTTAACCACCAGATCCTGCTCGCCAGACTTTCTGAGATGGGCATCACTGGCACTGCACTCCAGTGGATCTCATCCTACCTGTCGGGAAGATCCTACCAGGTTTCCTGGGGAGGCAAACTGTCAGGACCTCGCCAGCTCTCTACTGGTGTCCCACAGGGCTCCGTCCTTGGACCCCTCCTCTTCGCTCTGTACACCACCTCACTTGGACCAATCATCACCTCCCATGGCTTCTCCTACCACTGCTACGCTGACGACACGCAGCTGTACCTGTCGTTCCCCCCGACCGATCCGGGGATCTCAGCTAGGATTGAGGCCTGCCTCACAGACATCTCCGCCTGGATGACCGAGCACCACCTCCAGCTGAACCTCGCCAAAACAGAACTTCTCATCATCCCGGCTAAACCCTCCATCTCCCACGATCTCTCAATCACCCTGGGATCTGCGACGGTGACCCCTTCATCCTCTGCCAGGAACCTTGGGGTTACCATGGACGACGAGCTCTCCCTCACGGCCCACATTGCTGCGGTCTCCCGGTCGTGTAGTACAACATCCGGAAGATCAGGAGATACCTGTCTGAGCACTCCACCCAGCTGCTAGTCCAAGCACTTGTCCTCTCCAAGTTGACTATTGCAACTCGCTGCTCGCTGGTCTCCCAGCATGTGCAACCCGCCCTCTTCACAGGATTCAGAACGCAGCAGCCCGCCTGGTCTACAATCTACCCAGACGCTCCCATGTTACCCCGCTCCTCATCTCTCTCCACTGGCTACCTATCATGGCCCGTATCAGATTCAAGACCCTGGTATTGACCTTCCGAGCAGTGGACGGGACTGCACCCGTCTACATCAAGTCTCTCCTGGAGCCTTACACCCCACCCGTCACCTACGGTCTTCTTCAGACAACCGCCTGGTGGTCCCACCGCTCAAGACCGCCCGGTCCCAACACAAGCTCTTCTCCTGTCTGGCGCCCCAGTGCTGGAATCAACTCCCCACCTCCATCAGAGATACTGACTGTCTCTCCACCTTCAAGAAAAGGCTCAAGACGCACTTGTTCCGGGAGTACAACGGTACTTAGGAATGGTTCGCTTGACCCGATGTTAGTTTCCTCAAGGATCACAATGACTCTTGCTTAGAGACTTGATGCTCTTGTGGTTAGTGGTAACTGATTTAAATTTTTGTTCTCGCTGTGATATATTGTTTTTATTACTGTTGCTTGCTTTTTTCCACAGGTACACTTGCACTTATACCCAATGCGGTTCATGTTGTTTAATTGTAACTTGTTTAACTACATGCTCTTATGGTTCTTCCCTTTGGCACTTACTTTGGTTGTTCACAATGTGTGTTTCATGTTTTGGCTACTCGCGATGTTTTTTGGCTATCTTGTTGTTATGATCAGTGACCTATGCACTTTGTAAAGCTCTCTCTTGGAAGTCGCTTTGGATAAAAGCGTCTGCTAAATGAATAAATGTAAATGTAAACTATAAACCTTCTTCCTATCCGGTTCACCATCTACAGCCAGTAATTCATGCCTTAGCTGGTACTGTCTCTCTGAGAAGGTCCTTCCAGATGAGAGTTGTCATAGAAAGCCTCTAGCTGTGTTTGTATGTGCCAGTGTAATTACTACAGAGATCCACGGCAGACTGAGACACAACATCTACCACTCTGTAACCAATATCTGCTCTGATCTAATGAGGCAAACAGTGGAGTCATATTCCATCTCTGTCAGCTGCCCTCAGACCAACTCACAGTAATGTCAACCAATAAGCCATCAGCTGTCTTTCCTGTTTTGCCTTACCTCACCACTGATGGTCTGTCCCCAGTCACAGGGACAGTGTGGTTGCCATGATCACACCGTAGGCCAAGCTGCCGGATACGAGGTGCCTCCTGCATTGTTACACAGGAGAGCCAGGAAGAGTTTCCAGGAAGGTAGCAAACTAACAAATTAGCAGGGGAGTAAAACCCACTCATTCTTTGGGCAGTTTTACTGAACAGTGAATTGGACTCCAACTTGGAAATCCAATACAGTCCAGTTTGAAAAAAAGAAACACATTAAGTCATTCTGACATCCCGCTCTGGTAGAAATTTAGAGGGATTATGTGGTTAACCTCAACAGGTTTCCATATATATGTTCTGGAAGAAAAACAAATTAAAAACGAATTTGAGATATTAATCATACTTTCAAGAATGACAACGGTTTTTAAAACATTGGAAGGAAAAACAGAACAATAAAGCAATAAGCATGTAACATGGTTATGGAAATAAGAATACTTTTTTTGAAGGTCATGCAATCCTTAGGATAGCTTGTTGATGCAGGCTAAAATCTTCATAAATATAAATATTTCTTGGATATTTTTTGGAAGCATTCTAATGGATATTTAGATCATCATTCATTATCTTTATGGTTTAAAAGGGATCGAACAAAAACGTATTTCCATTTCCAACAGTCCTGTGAAAAACAGATTTCAAAAATGAATTGACTTCACTTGTTTTATGTCCACGTTAAAAAGCCGCGGTGTCCTTTGTTTTCCCTGTTCTCACCGCAGAAATGGGTGAAAAGAAGCCGTGATGAAAACTGAGGGCCTGGGCCAGGCCTTGAAGAGAGCGTGAATGGCAGACGTTTTTAAGCCCTCCTAATTGACTCACTGGAGGGCCAGGCTCCAGTGGCAGCGAAGGGCGTCAGAAGTCAATGTTCTCAGTAACTAGAGCCGAGGAGGAATACATGTTTTTAGATATCTTAAATAAATATTTCATTTAACTGTCAATGGCACACAGGCAGACGGTGCATGGGGTCCCTTTCAAGTCACCCGGGTTTTGGGCGTGCGGCTCGGATGGAGGGATTGAGAGATTGAGAGAGGGGTACAGCTTGTGAAGGCCTTTAACGACTGGCTGTGCCGCGATGGAGAGACCCTCGTGTGGATGACGAGGCGGGGGCTTCTTCTTTTCCATTAGACCCGTTGAGTGTGCCCGGCAGGGTCGGGGCGATGCTTGACAACAATTAGTGTTGGTGGTGGTGGTTTGAGCAGTGACAGGCAGACAGGCCTAGTCAGAGCAGGGGGGAGCTCTCAACTCTTCCACCTCGGTCCTCACCATCCACTCTTGTCTCCCAGAGATCTGCCCCATCACCGGGTCATCACGGCTGCTCTAGACACCACTGATGTTCAAAGGCAACTTTCTTAAAACAGCCCAGTCCTCATATTATATTTAGGCCAATAAGAAATAGAGACAGCGTAAAGCCAGCTTGTCATGAGGGATAACTTTCGGAGCTTTGTCAGGGATTTTACAGTTCGGCCAGCATGGTTTTTATTATTGCGAGGCGTTTAATCTGTGCTTGGTTCCACGCTAGACCTGTTGCTTGGGAACTTTTTAAATTATGAAGGAAGATTTTTCCCCTTTGGTTCCTATTCGGACGAATAACTGTGTTGTTTCCTACAGAGACAGGCTGTGGTATTAAACAGGGAATACAGCCCTTACAAACATGATCCCATTAATTCTTTACAACATCAACACTCAATCAAACTCCCAGGAGTAATGCACAGGGAAAAATGGTGTCACTGCTCGAACAATGGAAACAGATGAGATACAGCAGTACTGTGTACTAATTACCTGTGTACATGTTTGCAATGAGCTTTTTCCTGCACGAAATGAGGAGTTGACATGCAGATTGAACATGGTATATGTGATACACTCATCAATCAAAGAGAAGCCTTGAAGACCAAGCGACAACTGTCTAAACTTAACTCTGGTTATAGTACAGGAAATGATTCCATCCCGTGTCTGTTTTTACTTTAAAATGGGTTTTCTTTGCATACTCATTCATTATCCATAAATCCCTGCCCTTTCATTTTTGCTGATTTAAAAAGCTACACATATTAAGACCTTGAGTCTCCCAAAGATATTGAATTGAACTGCTGCTTCACAAGCTTGCGGCCAAGTTTAATTTTATTTGTTTGGTGGGCCAGTGAGTGTATTGGTCTATCAAAACACTGATAAATTGGTTCCTTTGCTGGCTCTACACCTGCTGAACGTGTTAAATGTTTTTCTGCAGCTTTAATTGACCTTAGCAATCTCCACACTATTCCATTAACTTAGAAGCTGGTGTGGGATGCTATAAGTCACAAACAACTTCCTCCACTAAGCAAAAAGCACACTACACTGATTGTAGATATTTTTCCTTCAGTCAATTGTAGGTAGAACCAATGACTTGAGGAGCTAAAAACAAATCTAGGCAATAATTGAAATGTAGCATGAAATTACCCCTTCAAATAACCACCAGCCATTACACAAACACATTCTGCCCTTCTTCCAGTGAGAGCCTGACACTCAAAACACATGCACACATGCACCCACCGACACACACACACACACACACACACACACACACACACACACACACACACACACACACGGACACAAACACTAGGTGGGAGAGACCTTTGAGAGTTTCACAATTGCACATTTATCCTCAAAATTAAAACGGGTGATTGATCCGTGGAATATTAACGGTCAACAGTGTTTTTCATTAAGTTGTGAAGGGGAGAGGGGGAGGCATGCTGAGAGAGAGAGGGAAAGAGAGAGAGCAGGAAGGAGAAAAGGGAGAACTCTATTTAATGTTGATCCTGTACAGTGAATAATCCTTGAGAGAAATGTAAATACTAGAGCCCAATAACACGACAGGACACTAATCATATTTATAAACTATATTAAATCTGTCCATTGTGTATGCCTTGCTAAGGATTGGCTCACGTGTAATTGTCATTGTAACCAGTGTTGGCTTATGGGAGAATTTAACTGCAGTGATATAAGGTGACTGCTAGGCTTATTATGACTTTATTATTACCCGCTATATGTTTATTAAAACAATTTGTCATGCAGAACAGGACTTGGGGAATGGAAACATTAAATCCTGTTCCACTCTGGCCGCAGAAATGAGTTACAATAAAATTAATGGTGGGGAGGCCATGGCTGACACCAGAGTGGTTCGTAATAACCTGCTGCTTCGTTTCATTTGCTGATCATTTCCTGTCGGGCCCTGGCCATTAAACATACATGTTGGAGATTATTGAAATAGCCTCACGACGGCCGCCATGCCCTGGTAGTCATGGAGTGTGTGCGTGCGTGCGCGTGTGTGTTTTGGCGGTGAAACAGCTTTCATGTGGTGGGGAGCGTTTGATCTTAAAACACTGACGTGCAGCAATATGCAGGCTTTGCTGTGTTTGTGTTGGGAGGGGAGTGCCGCGGTGTGCTGTGCTGTTATGAGGAGGACAGATATTAGGGCAGAGAGAGGTGTTGAGGCGGCGAGGCGGAGGTCTTAAGAGAAGGCATCCCTTCGGTGAGTGTCTGGGAGGGGCAAGATTAGTCTGGCAAAGGCTCTGTTCTAAAATGACTTTGAGGATATTGCATGTCACCGAAAGTTTAGGCGACAGCTGAAGTGTCCTGTGTACACCGTAAACAAGGCCGGTTTGATACCCTCCGAAATTTAGGTCATTGAACATTGCATGCATTGGGGAGTGTGGTGACTAATACATACCTTTCCCCTGTAATATGAGCCTGACATGAAGTGCAGCAACTGAGGTGTAGACAACCTTAGGCACCCTTGCTCATGACTACAGTTGTTCCACCATAGTCTGTACCCCCCCCCCACACACACACACACACACACACTTATGTAGTGGACTCCACTCATGCAGCATTGAAACTTGATAATCTAATCCTGTCACTTTCCTATTTTTATTCAGTTGGAATGTTTTGAGGGCTTCTTGTCCCCCATGCCATGCTCATGGCCATCAACATAACCATACAGAGCCCTGGCCTTCTCTGATCGAGGTCTGGAATGATTCAGACCGTTTCAGTTCCTGTTTCCATCTCTCACACTTCCCCGCTGGAGCTAGATGTGTCCTTTAACTGAAAAGTGAAAGAAGCATGTAGTAATGCATCTACCTCAGTCATTCAGCAATGTTGTAATTGTTTTTTTTTTTCTCCAGCGGGACATTGTTAGCAGGTTAGATTAGCCTTGTCCATTTTGTAAATCCCCCTCTCTCTTTCTCTCAGGAATGTAATGTTTTCTGTTTATGTTTTGTGAAGACGGGAATTGGT
The DNA here is from genome assembly GCF_038355195.1 of Osmerus mordax. Taxonomy (NCBI): domain Eukaryota; kingdom Metazoa; phylum Chordata; class Actinopteri; order Osmeriformes; family Osmeridae; genus Osmerus; species Osmerus mordax. The sequence goes on from NC_090062.1 coordinate 3,741,949, forward strand.
TTCAGCAATAACCAGCAGCAGTTATATGACGCGCCGTTGAAACATTTGTTTATCTATACTCGAAAATAGCCTGATCAAATCTAAGGTATGTGAAAATGAGAGTATTATGTTGCATATTTAATATTACTGGCTCTCAGTTATGCCAACAAGGCCTTGGTCTTCTTAGAAGAGTTTCCTGATTACACAGGATCCATAAATAAACTGATGCTACTATCTAATTCCTTAATAATTAAAAATTAAGCGTTGGCCTGCACTGACCATAACATCTCATCATGGCGGCCTCTCCTCCTGTGGCCTGGGATACCCCAGCCAGTGTCCACCAAACCTTTGATATCCCGAGTAATATTCCCCTTCAAGGCACTTTTCACAGTTTCATTATGCTCATTCGCAAATTAAGTTATATTTGAAAATGTTCAAGTTAATGTAAAATGACCTCGCTGTCGAATCATATGCTGAATCAGCTGTGTACACTGTGAGTATAGTTTACAGCCACTAGCTTACAGCTGGGATAGGTTGTCACCATCTGTACTGGATACACTGAAGTCCCTGTGTTAAGTTGAACACATCATTTTTGATGACAACATTGTCAGAGGGCTGCTCGTAATCAGATGGGCGATTAGATTTAAGTGAGGTCACTTTGGGCTCCCTTCTCCCCTCCTCCCGCCTGCTTCGCTCCCCCTCGCCTGCTCGCTGTCCCTCCTTCCTGTTCAAAGCCTCTTATGGCCACATTAATACAACTAATTACCATGTCAATCACTAGCAATGCTTATTAATTATCCCTCAGAAAAGGGCTGTTTCCAACAGTGTGTAGTTCTTTAAAAGCCCAGTGAAAGGGTGACTGTAGGCTAGACTACTGAGGGAGGGAGAGCCACGTTTCAGCCTAGCTGCCGGCATTAGTCAATCTGCTGTCCAGATGTCTTCCACAGGTGACAGCTGCAATAGCCTAACAAGCAAATTAATCACGGGGCTTTTGTGTCGCTTCATTCTAGGGAAACTCATTTCGCTTCATAAAAGGCTTCATCTCGTGTGAAAAATGACAAATTGCGGCCATGGCGTGATGCGGAGAAGCGAGCAGCCGGCTCTCATTCCTGCCCCATGCCTTCGAGGTAGAGGAGAGCCGAGCAGTTGATAGAGAGAAAGAGAGGGAGAGAAGGAGACGGAGAGTGAGAGAAACAGACATAAACAGAGAAAGAGAGAGAGAGAGAGAGAGAGAGAGAGAGAGAGAGAGAGAGAGAGAGAGAGAGAGAGAGAGAGAGAGAGAGAGAGAGAGAGAGAGAGAGAGAGAGAGAGAGAGAGAGAGAGAGAGAGGCGGGCCAGAACCAGGGACTCAGTAATGAGGCCCAGCTCTGGCCCTGTGGGCTCCAGTTCTGACAGGCCTCACAGGTGGTTCGGCCAGATTAAAAACCCACCCTGGTTATGAAGACTGGGCTTTGAAGGAGGGGAACACACTAAGGCTGTCTGTCAATCACACATTGTCCTAAAAGAGGGAGAAAGCAGTTTGAAAGTGTGGCACAACAAGGGAGTGGTTTTAACAGACTTTTGGTTCATGAGGCAGAATTCACTTTGTTGGCTGTTTTCTGATGAGAAATATGGAGCCAGAAAGTACAGTATGACAAAACACAGTTCTGCAAACTTCAGACAAAATACATTTATTAAGACTTTGCTATAAAGCCACAGCGGAGAAACTATTTATAGGTTCACCCTTCTGCACCTCTGGCATTGAGTGACCCAGTTTCATCCTAGGTGTTGGGCGTGATCGGTGGTACCACACCAAACTCAACAAACTCTCTGTATATCTGCAACTTCCATTACTCTTAGTAAAAGACTCAAATGTAGAAGAAGTCCAAACACATTGTGTGAACGTCTTATGAAGGATGAGCATATATGGTGAAAAATAATACAACTATTATATAGAAAAATATATAATATTATAAATTCAAGAGAGAAAATCCTTGAAAAGTCACACAACAAAAATTGCAATTATCATTGTTGGGAGTGAGGATGAAAGAAATTCAGAAAGAAAGGATGGGAAACTTTTAGGGCGATGGGTGCACACCTTGTCACAAGAAAAAAAACCTTATTTGTTATTTTTCATTTATTGTTGAGACACTTGAAGGTGATGGATGTAAAAAAAAACTCACAACTTATTATTTCTCTGTTTCCCAGCTGCACTGCATCCTATTGTTTTAATCTTTACCTTGAACAACTAACTGTCTTTTTTAGAGATACAGCATTTACAATGTTAAATAGCTTTGACAATGGCACAAGGACAGAGGATGGCATCATACTGGGGCATACGCTAACAATACTCATATTCCATGGATCATGTACATCAAGTACAAACGTGAAGTTATACTGCTGGAGAATTATTTTTTCCAAATGATTCAATAACTTTTGTGTGTGATTTTCACACCTCACAGTTTATCTTCTTCGATTCTGTTTCGGATTTTCAAAATGTAGCAGTGGTCCAAATATCTTCCATTGTCGATAAACACTTCAATCACACTATTGATTAGGTTTCAATCTATTTGTCATAAAAGTCATGGGTGGTGTGACTGATTTCCATTTGAAAGTAAGTGGTTATGGACAGTACAATTTGAGTGATGGTTTGATAGTATATCATATAGAGCAGCGGCTGCCATGTAGCGGTCAGGGACACGGATGCTGCCATGGGGACTACCTCTGAGGTTGAGATAGGGCCGACCTCTGACTACAGTGCAGGCAGGCCCAGCACCAGATAGGCCCTTATCAGGATGGGCCCTGGCATACATCTTCCAGCAACACATCATGGACCACAAATGACAGGAGAGGAGAGGGGAGGGGAGGGGAGTGGAGGAGAGGAGAGGGGGGAGAGAGAGGCAAAGGAGAGGTTATAAGAGGAAAAGAGACGACAGTGTGAGACATGGTCAGACCAGATTTAGTCCGTCAGAAGATGTCGGCAGGCGGAGACTCCAGCTCTTCCCAGAAGCGTTCAGAGAGGTGGGAGTCACCGCGAGGGAATGCAGGTGAGAGGGGAGGGATGGCTGATCTGATCACAATGGTTCACAAATCAACACCACCAGAGCAGACTGACCTGTTTCAAATGAACAGAGGTTTGGGTCACTGGTCATGATAAGATGAATATCAAGCTTTATCGCTGTGAAGTACTGAGTCCATTTCTGCTGTGATTTGTTGAAGAGCCCCTGTGCCCCTTGCCTGCGTGGAGTGAGGGTATGTGTGTGTGTGTGTGTCTGTGTGTGTGTGTGTGTGTGTGTGTGTCTGTGTGTGTGTCTGTGTGTGTGTGTGTGAAGTGGGATACCCTTCCTAGTTAAATCAGAAATATGCTGGATTAGGGATGTGTATCCTTTGGGATACACACATTGTGTGTTTGGGTGTGTTTGTGTGTGTGTGTGGGTGTGCCCATGTGTGTGCCTGTGTGTGTGTGGAAGACAGTTTAAGTGGACTGGTGTATTTTTGAAGCTGCTACAAATGGAGGCACACAAACACACACACACACACACACACACACACACACACAGGCGGACACCCAACCCCCCCATTCCCTGAGGGCCAAGAAGCTAATTAGCTCTTAAAGCATTTATTTATCACAGATAAACTGTCAAACAATCTCACTGGCATATCCCCGACGGAAACAAGAACTACTCATTAGTTTGTTCAATTAAGCTTTCTTTCCCCTCTCCAGTGTGTGTACAGAAAGTACACACTCTTTTGCTGTTTTGAAAGTCGTTTTAGTGAAGACTTTGCATGTCCACATTGCATTCAGCAAGCACTGTATGGTATATATCAAATACACATATCACATGTCTGGGGAAATTAAGTTTAATAATTTCCCCATCAAACTAGAATGAATGGGTGTTTGTTTTGTTCTAAGTTTGAAAGAAGTTAGCAGATTTCATCCCTTGCCAAGACTTGACGTGACCCTCAGACAGCATATTGACAAACATTCTGATGTGTGATTGGATCAGAGGAAAGTAGCATCATCTTCGTGATGTATCGCACACTGAAAGCTTTCTGCTTGTTGTCCAATATTGGTATTCTGTGTGATACATAACAAAGGTGTCAGGATTTAATGACACAGCTCTTTCTGTCCCAGTGAGTCATTGTTCATTAAAATCATTAAAAGCGCATTACATTTTAAGCACCGCCGGTATTTGAATGTCACGGATATAATGGATTTATTGAAGTAACATTGAAGTTGTTAGCTTTAAGGTCGTCAGTGGGATGACTCTGCTTGCTCTGCTGAGGACAAGAGAAGACTAAACAAGTATGACAAGATATCCTTCAAGATGTACTTCCCCTGTGGCATGACCGACCCAAAGCAAACCTTGAAACAGAACATTCAATCAACACTGGAAGAGGGGTGCATTTTTCTCCTGAGAGGCTGAAGAATGCAGTGTGCTTGGAGAGAGGCCCGTGCTTCCACAGGTCTGAGTGAGTTCATTCCCAAGACAGTACGGCCCAGACGCCAGGAATACAATATTTGGCCCATTCCATCACTGTAATTCACTCCCTACACATCCATTTTTCATTCAGTCTCAACCTTAATGAAAGCCATGGCAACCTCAGCAGCATTGCTTGGTCTCCAAGCACATTCATGGGTAGAACACAAAAATTATAAATAAGGACGTTGGCCTTCATACGAAACAATATGAAAGGGAAAGAGACCCAGACGTTGAGTGGAGAGTGGAGCATATTTCAAGTAGGAGAAAGAGAGAGAGAGACAGAGAGACAGAAGAGAGGAAGAGAAAAACACATGGAGAGTGAAAGAGAGAAAGCGAGCGAGAGAGAGAGAGGCAGAGAGAGAGGGAGGGTGGAGCAAGAGGACTTCAGAAGTAACTGGGGAGGCCATCTGCCTGGGAAAGCCTGGCTATCTCCCATCCCCGGCCCCTCCTCCCCCTCCTCCTCCTCCCCTTTACCCCACCCCCCCTTCTGTAAAGACAAGTGCCTGTTTATCCCAATGCCCTTCAGATGACATTAGCACAGGTCTCATGTGCAATCCAGTTATCTTCCGCTGGCCTGAATATGCTATGATTTTAAGTAACGTTTGCAGTGTCGAGGCGGGTGTCCTATCCCCAGGAAACTAACACAACATCCCCACTAAAAGGCTACCGGGAGGCCGGGCAGGGTGGGGCCGACTGTTACCTGCTTAACGCACTGTGCTTACATGGCCCTGTCCTCCCAGACACCCCACCGCAACAGCAGGAAGAGCACCGCGTCAACTCCCAGCAGGCACTGTGGACCGCTGCTCAGGTTATTGAAAATCTGTGTACCTCAATTTCCCCATTTGTCTTACTAAGAGCCTAAGGACTCATAGGCTTGTCTAGAACAATAGTCTCTTATTGCCAGAGCTCACTAATATTACATTTGCAACCTTTAGGGATTCCCACAAGTAATTTAGCACAGCAAAGTTTTCCACGTCTTGTATTTAGCTTTATTCATTACCTGCACACAGAGAGCAACAGAAGCACCTTTTCGCCACGCATCGTTTTTTCCTGTAAATATATCCTGATTTAGCAAGATAGATTACTGTGCAATTTTAGTCATGATTACTTGGATGACACTTCTTTGAACTTTGAATAGAAAGCAATAAAAACAAATTGAGCTCTTTGGATTCACACGTCAAACTGAACTAATGATTGAGACCATAGCTTGTCTCATTTTGACAAAAATGTCATGTTAATATTCAGCACTTCTAACCTTCCATCTTCGACGGTGACGAGCCAGACTGACAGTATCTCTACAGGAGGGTTCAACACAGTGCTTAATCCTGCCTTTGAATTTGTCCGCTGCAAAATAAACAACATCAGCCAGATAATTCCTGTTAGTTGTGGAGATATGGGATGAAAAGGAATTTTCATGAGAAATTTGCACAAATATTTATAGCCCTTTGGGAATCCGACTAAGAAAGAGTTTGCAAAGAATCAATCCCGCCAATAAATGATAATGATCTGAAATGAAAGTTAACCACGTTTGTCATTGCAACACATTCTTGTCTGTATAAACACATTCTTGTCCATGGCATCCCAACCGCCTCTGAGAAAAGAGGCGGTTGCTTTTGTGTTTTCCAGTTCTGATAACCCCTAATTATCACATGTATGATGCTAATTCTGTGCACATTCAAAGATTGGACTGCACAACATCATTCAGCACTCACTCTATTGGAGCAGACACAGACGAAGACTTCTCTGACTTCTCTGACTCATGATTTTTGTCACTAATGCAGAATGTGTAACGCAAAGCTTAAAAAAAGAATTCCGATGAGCAATTACGGCCAGTTTGAGAAGAGTTAGGGAGAAGGAGAGAGCTGTCTGCTGTTTCATGAGCTCCCCCCGCCCCCTTGTCCTTGCCCCGCCCTGCTGCACCCCCTACCACAGGTAGCATGCTTCTCTCATTGGATATGCACCACCCCTACCAGGGAGCTTAACTGATTAACACAGCCAGTCACCAGATTAATGAGAGCCGTGAATTACACCATCATTAGTCAATTGATTATTTCTAAATAATTGCCCCAAATGCATAGCATGAGGTGGGTGCAGTTGCTGTAAATTTCAGGATTGCTCTTGCGCACCATTAAAGCTATTGGAAACATTTCAGTATTTCTACATGGGACTGTAAAGATGTAAATTTTTCTTCTTTTTTTCACATCCCCTTTGCAAAATGGAGGTTTATGGGTAGAGGCCATGCTGTACCAATACAGAGACAAAACAAGCAGGTTTCAATGTACAGAGCAAATCTCACTCTGTTGTGTTTTGCTCTAAATTGAGCTGAAGTGCATATGGTCCATTACATAGACTTCATATATGTCTCTTTAAATCATTCAGGGAGGATTGGACTGGTGTCATTCAAACCATTCACATCGGAATATCAACACGGGTAAAATACCCTTTACCTGCTCTCAGCGAAACACATGTATCAAAGAGAGTCTTTTGAATAAATGGTCTAAAAGCAAATACAAACTATCCAGATTAGCCTATTATCCTATTACAGCCACTCAGAACAGTAGGATACAGAGGAAGATAAAGACCAAGCCAGGCCCATCAGAGCTCATTAAATGCACCCCCCCCCCCCCTCCCCCAACCCCCCCTAACCAGCCACCCCCACCCCCCCCCCCTGACTGACTGCTTTCCTCTCTCTCTCCCGGAGAACACACGGACCAGAGAGGCACAGCATCTGGAATGGAGGCAGATAAGGCCCAGCACTGAACACCACAACCTTTCTCTTTCTCGAATCAAACAAATAAACTGCTAGCAAAGTCATATTTTGGGGAGTATGTGCGTTTAGAATGAAACATCAACAAGGCGTCGGCATGCATGAGCAGAGTTGCTCTGGGGGAAATTAAAAAGAAACATTTCTATCCAGGTTATTAAAGGCAAACATGAACAAATCCTGACATTTGAATATGGATTGTTCTTCCCCGCGTTTCATCAAACGGGGCCGATTTTGTTGCGCATCCAAAGGCAACCATGGATTGATTCCCTGGCTTGACAACAGCACACAAAGCTTCAGAGGCAGGACAGAAAGGGATGGCAGCCATGAAAAAGCCACCCTAGATTACCAACAAACCCCAGCTTGGACCCCCCTGTGAGAGTGTGTGTCTGTGGACACGGGTGCAGCGAAGGACTTCAAGAGCAGGGACACACGCGGGATCTCCGAGATGCACGGTGGTTTCACTTTGATTCACCACGCCTTGTTATGCTACTACTCCTCAGAAGCAAATTGTCCCTGAAAGCAAGGTGGAGGGAAATAGTCGGTCCAGACAGGTGAAGACTAATACACAATGACACTGTGTTTGATGAATTTGAACTCTGAACGCTATAGAGAGAAAAGAAAAGAGAGAGAGAGAGAGAGAGAGAGAGAGGGAGAGGGAGAGAGAGAGAGAGACAGAGAGAGAGAGAGAGAGAGAGAGAGAGAGAGAAAATCCTGCATATGGAGAATACAATCCCATTCCGACATCCCCCAAAGCTGCCACTTTAAAGAAGCCGGCTCAGCATAAGGTATTCCCTTTGCAGATAAAGTTCTTTCTGCACATAATCAACATACACAGTAATGCATCATTTTCTACAGATAGCAAGAGAGAAATTAGTTCCAATTATTTTAAGTTTCTGTTAATTGCTTTTGGTGCCTGAAGCAGTTCACAGCCAGAGCTCCTTGTCTCCATAGCGCTGCGTTGCGGCTACCAAGTTTACATTCCCTGGCAGGAGCTTCCCACTATTTCATGCCCTCATCGTCTAACTCTTAAGCAATGGTTTATGAAGCATTCAGGTCTTTATCTGTGTGTACACCTCCGATGAGATCGCAGGGCTAAATGATATTTCCGCTAACACTCATCCCTTAAATTAAAAAAAGCAGTGGGCGTGCATTTCAGTGGACATCATCTAATACTCCCAATCCCAATGGGGCATTTACGGAGGATTTTATAACTCTAATTATCTCACACAATTACAGTATATCAACTTTTAGTGGCCCATTGTACTCCCGTAATACATCAACTGGACAGGTGCCTCCACCGTGAGGAGTATTGGTCTCGCATTGGATGGCAAAGAAACAAAAGTTGAGGAAGATGCAGTGTTCTATTCCAGGGTGATTATGAAGATGGCATATTGAGTTTTTAATAGAGTGACACCACGAGCGCTCGAGCACATCCTGGCTTGTAATGCAATCGCAATGAGCCAGTGTGGCTTGACTAAGCCTCATTGTCTGCGCTGAAGAGAGAGGGGGAGGGAGAGAGAGAGGGAATGAGAGAGTGGGAGGAAGGGTGAGAGGGGGAGGGAGGGAGAGAGGAATGGAAGAAGGTTGAAGGAAGGGGGGAGGGAGAGAGAGAGAGGAAGGGAGAGAAAAGAAGGCCAAGGCGAGGCTAAGTATGCTAACAAAGCTAAAACGAGAAGTTGGAAAACACAGTCACAGATTGATGTGGCTCTCCATCAATCAGCAATATAGACACTGTATATCACAAATGTGCACTGCAGCATTCATACGTGGAGCACATGCACAGACACGCTTTGTAAGAAGAAGACCAAAGTGAGAACGTGGTTGAGGTGGAAGCCAAACAGTGTGTGTGGCCTTTGGACAGTGTTTGGCTGCAACAGGGGTCAACAGTCAACAGGGAAGGGCTAAGTGGTGCTCAGTAAAGACATACTGTACTGTATTAGCGGGGCTGAGGTCAGCTGAGAGAGCAGGAGATCCTCCCGACCGTACAGCCGGGCCTTCCCAGACAGACGCAGAGTCCCCGCAGCACTGCAGCACGTAGCTGAGCCCCTGACAAAGCTGTTAATGTGCTGCAAAGAATGTGCAAATTGCAGAAACGAGTCCAAGTGTGGGCTGAAAACACTTCTGGTACTTAGAACCAGCGATGGAACAAATTTGGTCAAATTGGTAAAGTGCCCAAAGGGAGGAGGGAGATGTTCCACGGAAAACCAATTCCAAGCTTGGGTGAGCTCGGGATTGTTTGGAAACTCTCCAATCTGAAGGTCTGCATTGAATTCTGCGTCGGGCAGAGACTGTTAAATAAGATTAGAATAAGGACCAGGGGAGCAACACAGGTACCACACCAGGATGGCTTCTGTAACACAAGTACAGACGGTGGCTACCTACCCTGCCTTCTCTACACCAGTCACTGCAACATTGCAAAAACATTGCAGGAGGTGGGCTGCATGTTAACTCACACAGTCTTCATTCATGGGTGACGTGGCAAGCAAGGCTTTAGTTGATGTTTTTGGAAAGCTTCCTGTTTTCTGCTTTGATTTATTCCTGGTAGCACCAATTAGGCTTGGCCCATTCCTGTAGGAGATGAAGAGGCCCTGATGGATATGTCATGGGATTGCATGATCAAAGCCCAAATAGGGAGGCAGAGAGGGAGAAAAAAATCTCTCTGCAATTCCATATTTATTAGGACTTTAAGAGGATGTACTACATCATGTAGCCACTCTGAAACAGTGCAGCTTAAATCATAAAAAAGCATAATGGAGACCTTAAAATAAAATGTTCCGACACATTAACATCTTCCAATGAATGCTCTCCCAAGATAATGGCGGAGGCCTTGGAGCCTCCAAACATATGCTCACCCCTGGACTGCTCTGCTGTCCGGTCCGGTTCAGAAGATGCACTGAAAGCTGATTCTGGTTTATAAAAATCATTAAATTCCTGGGTTGTGTCATATCCCTGCGGCTTTTTAAAGATGCATTTTAACCACTGATAAGCCAAAGAACCATCTCTATGTGAGTGAAAATTGAGAGCATGTAAATTATTTGGCCGCATGTCATGTTTTTTTCATAAGCTTAAAAAATATATATATACACACACACACACACACACAGGCTCTCCCCCTTGAGTGTGTGTCACTGCAAGGCGTTGTGGCTGGCCTGTTTACCAGGTCTGTTGAGAACCCCTCCTTTCCGATGTGATGACAACACAAACAGGTTAATGGAGGACATGGAGGAACAAGGCCCAGTGAAGACGATCACACTCCCAATACTTTCTGAAACACCCCTGGAAGCAGCTGCAGTCAAGCAGTAAAGGTGATATGAGCAACACACCTTACCTTTCGAATAACAGCTACAGCCATGCCGTGTTGTTTTGGGCTGATGATACACTGGACTAATCTAGAGGTCAGGCTCCAAAGGAACGATTCCAGAGAATAGGAAAGACAAGTTGTGTGTGTATATGCTTTGTTATGTGTGTGTGTGTGTGTGCGTTTGTGTGTGAGTATGTGTGTGCATGCACCTCACGTGTGTGCGTGTGTGTATGGGGTAGACAAAGTGTATAGGCCCTGTAGTTATCCGAGCACTCTCCGGCCCCCCGCCACCCTCTCTGCCACCCCCCACCCTGGTCCCTCTGACTTAGACAGCTGGGGAAGGTAAATCCAGGCAGCTGAGTGGAGAGAGCTGGTGACAGCGCATTAAAGCCCCCTCCGAATGAACTGTCACAAGAGCACAGCCAAAGTAAAGTTTGATCATACGTGGCCGTCGTCCTGTCAGACATCCTTAAAAGCAAATGGGGCCTAAGTGCAGCGCAGCTCGGAACGAGGCGGAGATGACAGTTAGAGCCGGAGCAGAGGAGAGGGCGTCCTGGCCCCGCCCTCCAAGCCCGGGAGGAGGACAATGAGGTGAGGACAAGTCGGCCAGGATTGCTCACCCCTACACCCTCGCTCTTCACGGTAAAAGCAACTGACAAAGTGTCATTCTCCCACATCATCATCCCAATCGTTAAAGCCGGCAACTTTTATGCTGCTATCGCAAACCTCATCTGATCCGGACACAGGTTTTTTCTTTTTTTTCTGGACGCACATTTTCTTGCCAACACTTGAAAATCTGATTGGGAAAAGGTAATATTTTATTCATCAATATGATGGAGCTCTGAGTCAGAATTGTCAGAGAGATGGGGGGGCTGAAAGGTTTGAAACTCTGTGTGGTACTGAGAGTGTCAGCACAGGGGAATACAGCACATTCCTTTCTGACCCATGTAAAAGCTACTAAATGTACGTACCGTACTGTACAGAAGTCTCATATGGACAAAGCTATTACAGCTACTTATGAGAAGAGCTGAACTGCGTTGAAATGATGAAAGTGAATAATTATAGCTTTGGTAGCAGATATGACTCATCCACAAGCAGACCTCCATCATAGCTGAAAGATATACCCACTCTACAATACAGAGGCCATGATGCTTCTACAGTATAAGATCCTCCGATGGCTTTCAAAACTTCAGTCTGAAAACGACTGTTATATATTGTCTGAGTGCCTTCCCACCCGGACCAGTGCCAGGTGACATGTTTACCTCTGCCTACAGTTGGATCTCATCTCCAACTCTGCTCCTTGGCGTGTGCTACTCCACTCTTCCATTAGGCCTTGTGTCAGGGCCTCAGCCCACTGTTTCGACAGGCTCTGAGGTGCTTCTCTCTGTAGGAGGCTGGTCTCCCTCATCTCCCGCAATCCACTCTCATCAGTTCCCCCGTGGGGTCCTGCGCCTTATCTTTCATGCAAAAGAGCACTTTCATAAGTGCCCTGCTGGAGATGGGGAAAACATAAAAACAAAGACATATCCAAGCATAGATTGAACTTTGTTGTTCTCGGCCAATTTGTTAGGTGGGGGGTAGTGGGCAAATGGGCTGTTTTCCAAATGGAATGTTTTACACACTTAAAAATTTACTAGCTGCATTTGTAACTCGTGTACATCCAATGCAGGATCATCATTAAGACATAAAAAATGCAAACATTTTGAGACCCATTTAGAATCTCTGTGAGCACACCGCTTTTTATATTTTGCTTCTCAAAATAATGACCTTACAGTATAGACAAGTTTTCATCTATAGAACAGAGAGAGGAAAAAAATGAGTGAACATGAATCACAGCACATACAGTAGTGATCCCTTTGTATTTTATATCTCAACCAAGAAGCCTCTATAGACCTGAACATGATGTGCCATCCATGTAACATCCATGCTCCAAATGACTCTCAAGTCCAGCTCATTCTAGCACACCTCTTCCCTGTCTTTCAAAACAACACTCTTTGTGCTGGTGCCCATCGACCTAGGTCTAACAGTCCACCTGGACCATCACACACAGTCATTAAGAACAATCCAACTGGAGGGAGTGAGCGTTTGACAGGTCCAATCTCAGTGACATATGTCATTATAACCTGTAAAATGTGATACTGGCACTTTAAGGTTATAGTATCACTTTCCCCTTCTGCTCTGACAGCATTTGGGCCATCTGCTGACTCTCTAACAAGGCCGCCCTCTGTTGTGGCTCTTACAGGCTATCTCTCCTCTCCATCTACCTCACAACACACAATCACCCACCGCCCCGTTCCCAAGAGGTCTGCTGCCTCCTAAAACAGGATGGACACCTTTGAGGAGATGTGGACAAAGAGAGCCGTTACAGCGAGGATGTGCGGTGGTGTTGAGCCAGGCAGTTTGTTGAGAGTCTTGGCTTCATTCAGATGGAGGGTTAAAGAATCAAGGTCGTTTTGCTCCGCAACAAAGCAGAGCATGTGTAAGTATCTGCGAGGGATACATGGACACGTGTATTAGTTGGCGAACACTTGATCCGCCACTCCATCTCGCAAGCCCCTCCAAAGTCCTTGAAAGGAGGAGCCGCTAAAAACATATTCTAAGTTTCATCATTTCCACAGTTCATATGACAATTATGGCAGCACAGGTTTAATCGTGGCATCGGGTAGTTCATTTTCTCAATGTCAACATGAGACCCTGTCAAAAAATGAATTCCCTCTTTCTCTCACCAGATAAGCAGGCTCCACTGCACCGGGCTCATTCAGAGAGAGAGAGAGGGAGCAGGAGGGAGAAGGAGAAAAAAGCGTGCCCGTCACAAGGCAACGACTTGCATGTTTTCTTATTTTTTTTCCACCGTCTCTCACTCTCCACCCCCTCTCCCCTCTTTTTTTTCTGAAAGCCACCCAAGAAGAGATTAATCATGAAGGAAAAACTCAACTTCACCCTCTAGCTGCAGGTCACAGTTCTTATTTCGTGTGGAATTGGCTTTCGGAAAGCAGAAGGCCTGCCCGGGGGGGCAGGGACCTGATATGAGAGGAATTTGAGAATGAAGCAGAGGGGATTGATTAGCCCACTTCATATCCCACACTCCGTAAGCACACTCCAGCTGCAATCTAACACACCGCTGAGCTGAATAGACAAGAGAAATTGGATTCCTTCCTAATATTTAACCTTCAAGTCAGCTCTAACAGCTGTTGATGGGTTGCTCTCCCAGGTAGTTACAGGAAGACTTTTTATGTGCCACATAGAGAAAGAGAGAGACAGAGAGAGAGAGAGAGAGAGAGAGAGAGAGAGAGAGAGAGAGAGAGAGAGAGAGAGAGAGAAGAGACAGAGTGGGAGAGACGGAGAAAGAGAAATAGAGAGAGACAGAGAAGGGGAGCTGATGTGATGACTTTTCTATAAGTTATTCAATTACAGTGGTGCAAAGTGCACGGTTGCTGTAGAGACAGCGAAGCTGCATGTGACAAACGAACAAATGGATGATTTAATAATTCAATTCTTCATGTTTCCTTTCTGCACAGACACACACTCTCCTACTCTCTCACACACACACACACACACAGAAACAAACACACACACATACAAAGAAACAAACACACACACATACACGTACACATTTTCCAACATACACACATCCAGACACACACACATCAGCAAGCAATTAATACCAGCAGAGTTAAGAGTGTGGCTAATGGAGGGATCTCACATTGCCAAAATGACCCTGATGTATAGGCCCCTTTAGTAAATACCCCTTTTTAGACAGAGTAGGCTAGCTGGGGGTTTTGAAACTGTCTGCTAATGTTGCATTCCACCCAATCATCACATTTCACTGACAGATGTCAGGACAAAGGCAGATGACATGACTTCCCAGGCTCTCCAGTCTCCAGAGTGAAGGACTGAGTCTAACATCTCTGATTTCCATGGGCACTTAACATGAATTTGACTTTGCCCAGATCTATGTACTTAGCCCCAGCCAAGCACATGCACGTTTGATTGATCAGCAGAGCTATTCAACAGTACATTGACATATAGGGGGACAACAATCCAAATCAAGTGACTTCAGTAGACTTCATTCAAAGTCAAAGGGGAAACGGTCTAATGGTTTCCGCCTACAAGACCACGTTTCGAACGTGTTGACGGAAAACGGAGGAGGTAATCACGCTCTTCTCTCAACTCATTAAGTCCGACCGCTTCGTTCCAAGCAAAGTGTTGCTCATTTGAATGGGACCAAGAACGGACGCCTTATGATAATTTAATGCTTAGAATTGCAGAATATTGAAACTGATTCATTAGCGGAGCCACACATATTACATTAGCACCTTTTTCGCTTCCATTACCGCGGCATTGCCTGGAGACGTCCACAGCAATACTAGAGGCTGAAGCTTTACTTCTTAAGAGTGAATGGAGGAATAGCAGTTCCCGAACATGGACTCAAGGCCCAATTCATATCAGTGAATTGCAAGTTGACTTGGGAACTGATTTGTGTGCTACCCTGTATGAATTCCTTCAATTCTTAAAAGCGTACCCAAAGCGTGAAAAACGAATTTGATAAAGTGACCTGGCACAAATCTATACTTGCATGGACCCTCACATTTAATTACTGTACTGTGTGGCCATTATCTTTACTTTTCTGTAATAAAGCCAATGAATCAACATAGCTGCTACAGTATTGTGTTGTTTGGCCTCATGTCTCTCAGTGTGTTTGTGCATTGTGGAAAGAGAGAGGTGAGAGTACCAGATGGAGAAATAGAAATATCGAGATAGAGACGGAGAGAGAGAAAAAAAGAAAGAGACAGAGAAAGAGAGAGAGAGAGCAGAATAGATAGATAGGTGTTACGTTATGTTTCTTTGAGCTGCCTGTTTTGCATTGTTTATATCCCCATGGTACCAGGCTTCATCTTTGACAGTGTCTCAAACTCTCTCTGACTAGGGTAGTTCTCCCAAGTATGTTTCAGATTGTTTGAAAGAACACTAACTGGAGTTTAACAGTCGCTGGATTTTTCCCAAGATGAGATGGATTCTATCTTTAGGAATCATCCTAACATAAACTAAGTTCATCGTTGACATAAAACACACCCAAACCAAGAGTCTCTTATTCGTTGAGTTGTGACACAGTGACTACAGAGCAAGCACACAAACACCAACCCCTGGAGAGCGTGGGACCAGGAAGCTACCACATAACACAAATTAATTGGGAAAAAATAATAATTTGAACATTCCCCGAAGAGGGTCTTTCATCTTATAAATAGTGGCTGCGAACGTGAGTGTCGCAGCTTAGGTAACACAGCAGTGCAGATGATAGGAGTGGTTCGGCTTGGTCCCGGGAGACCAGCAT
Source organism: Osmerus mordax (assembly GCF_038355195.1). Lineage (NCBI taxonomy): Eukaryota > Metazoa > Chordata > Actinopteri > Osmeriformes > Osmeridae > Osmerus > Osmerus mordax. The sequence continues at coordinate 3,757,791 of NC_090062.1, forward strand.
CACAGAGAGCTCTTGTTTAGCGACGGTGCGATGGGGTCCCAACACGAGCTGGGACTGTTTCTAACCTCACCCAGAAACCCACTCAATTTGCATCGCGCCTCTCCAGACGCGCCGAAGCCCAATCAGACAGGCCGCCACGTCCCAGAGACTACGCTGGAAACACAAATAAAATTACACCCCCCCCCCTCCCGCTGCCGGTCCTCCTCGCTCCTTCCCCTTCTCCCTCCACCCCCCCCCCTCCATCCCTCTCTCGTCCTCATTTGTCCCATGGCTTCATCACAGTTCACACAGAGGAGAGACTGCGATCCAGCTTTAAAGTTTCCTCATCTAATTACTCACCCTGTTTGCTTTACCCCGGGCTGAAGTGTGAGCCAGGGAATCCTCTTCTTAAGTTCTGAAACCTGCGTTTAATTGACTGTTGAACATGTCGTTTTGAATAAAACAACAGTGTAACATAAAGTTCAGTTGAACTTGCAAAGCTGCGCTCCGCAATGTAAGGATTTTTCATGTTTACCAGTTCATCTGACTGTTGATAGCCTATCTGACCCTTCGCTGAGGCGGGTTTTCAACTTAATTACATTTCTCGTCCCTGTCTCTGCCCTGCTTCTGTGTCGCTCAACAGTAGACTGGCTGCTTGTTGTTTCGGTGGCATTGCAAGCTGGAATCAACCCGAGCTCATGGAGGAGAGAAAAACTCCTCACAATCTGCCCATCTGTGAGCCGACCATAGACAGAGAAGACAGAATGCCACTCCAGTGTCGACTCTTTCAACTCTAACCCCGCCTCGCCCCCACCCTCTCGTCTCCTCGCCTGTCCAGACAGTCACACTCCAAGCTGGCACATCATTTGCTATCGCTCCAAATGCCCTCATTAATTTCCCCTCCCCAGTGAAACCCCCTATACCAATCTCGTCCTATTTTTTTCTTTTTCTAATTAAATATAATTTTGAAGCTCTTTAAATCCAGCTCCATCCAAATACACTATCTAATTTTTCATTTGCTTTTGTACATGATATAAGACATCAACTCAATAATTTATTAAATTACTTTCCCCATTCATTTTCTTCTATCTATAATTGATCTTTTCAGTCGGATTTCTGTTGTTCCTCTTACTCGGCCGGTCTGCGGAGAGGCTGTGTGACATCACTGTGAACGGGCCCTGCACTCACAGCCACGTTCCCTCTCTCTCTCCGTTCTCCTGGACCTCGCTGTGGTCAGGGACATGACGGCAAGCTTCTTAACTCATGTTAATCTGCCAGATGTATGTGCAGTGTGTCTCTGTTGACCCACAACCAAACCAAGGACGGAGACAGTCTTTTCATCTTAATGATAAAATGACAGGTAAATGCACAACCAAAGTATAGTTGGTCTCCACTAATGGGCCATTAAGCATCTTTTGATACCAAAGAAAATGTATAAAAATACTAAGAATCCGGTCTACAGTAGTCATAAGAAGTGACTCGGTGATTCATTTCATGGAATGAAAATGATAGCAGTTAGAGGTAGGAGATAGTTTCAGAGTAAAAGGACAAGGTCCAGAGATGGTTCTCTGTGGCCTGATTGAGACCACTCTGAAGACTGAGCACGGACACAAGGGCAGAGTGAAATATCATGAAATAATCAACCCGGTCATGACTCAAGAGACTTACGCTCAGCCCTGATACACCAGGCACTCCAACAGCCAGCTTTCAACAGCAGCACTGAACATAGAATTATAATATGACTGAGTGACTGAACAGAGAGAGAGACACAGGGAGAAAAATAGACAGAAAGACAACGAGAGACAGAGACAGACAGAGAGAAAAAAAATTGAGAGAAAGAGAGACACAGAGAAAGAGAGAGGAAGTCAGAAAGACCGACAGAGAGAGAGAAAGAGAGAGAGAGAGACAGAGAGAAAACTAAACAGTCTTGGCAAATTGGGCCATAATTAAATGCTTACAAAATTCCATGCTTAGCTCATTTTAAAATTCAAGTGCTTCTTTGAAGCAATTTCCTTTCTTTAATTACAATTTCCTGTCTAGTTTGACATTTACAATGCAATCTGGGGGAACGTGTTTGTGATTTATTATTCCTCCCTCTATCACAATGTCAGTTGGAAGAAATTAGTTTATAAAATAAGAGCTCAAATTATTATGGCCTTTGACCAATAAAGGTGGCTCATTATTACAGGCCGGAGAGAAGATTAACATTTTTGACAACCAAATGGACGGAGATCACTGAGGGAAAGCAATTGTTAGAATTTTCTCAAACAAAGCCCTTTTTCTTATATGGAAAATAGGAGAGTAGGGGATATCAGACAATCTTTTGGGGATGGTTTTCGAAGGGGATAAAAACGAACAAAAGTTGGCAAAGATAAGTTCCTGTGGTTCAGACTACAGCTGGTTGCCAGATTGGTGAATATTCATAGCCAACGTGGTGCTAATCTCAAAAGGATCCAACAATGGCAGCTTGTTGTGGGAACTGAACACTTAGAGGTCCTAGAAGCTCCCACAAAACAATGTGGCTGTGTATTCCCTCAAGGTGGTTGAGCGGTGAGGGAGTCGGGCTAGTAATCCGAAGGTTGCCAGTTCGATTCCCGGTCATGCCAACTGATGTTGTGTCCTTGGGCAAGGCACTTCACCCTACTTGCCTCGGGGGGAATGTCCCTGTACTTACTGTAAGTCGCTCTGGATAAGAGCGTCTGCTAAATGACTAAATGTAAATGTAACCCTGAAACAATAGAGGGCTGGAAGGAGGCAGGCTTCTCCTGTTCCCTTGGGGGCAATCTGACTAAAACAAATATTTGCGGTGGGGTCTGAACATCACACAGGACCTTTGTCTGGGAGAATCAGTCTCTGTCATACCCGAATCAAAGGTGGAAAGGGATCTTTCGCCCAACTCTCACGACAGATAGATCCGTTCCTAAACCGATACACATCATTTGTAGAGCCATATGTCTGTGAGGATAAACATTTTCACTACTTTACACACAAAACCTTTTGAATAATTCCACTCTTTCTTAACTAAAGTAGGATTGTCATCAGACAAAGTGCATGACACAAACAAACAGGGGGACAGATTTCTGGCTCGGATTCAAATGATAGTGGTTTGTCTCCGAAGAGCTCCAGTAATGCACTTTCCAGTGAATTCCTCCCTGCTCTGGTCTATGGCTCGTGTTGTAACGCCACACACATCCATCAACCAGCTGGGAATCATATCAATACTTGCCCATTTTCCCATTTGTGGGGAGATGAGTAGATCAATTCATTTAAAGAGGGCCTGGGCCAGACATCCGTTTTAGAGATTAGAACATATATCGGCTGCTTGTCTGATGGAAAGCGGAGGGTTCATTAAGTCAATGGAATCCTTAATCAATAGGTAAACTTCAAGTAGCCCTCTCTGGTAGATGGGGCTCTGTCACAGAGAAACTACTGGAAGTCCTGTGTCTGTTTCTCACTGCCCAACACAAGCTAATATTTACCTCTGGAGGAGTAAGAACAAAGTTTGCCCATAGCTGTGACTGCCACACATGTCCGTTGTTTTGATGAGTGAGTATCTGTCTTTTCAAGCCATCCCTGCAGACTGTCATTCCGAGCAAAGTCAGCTAGGATAACCTTTGAAGGTCAAACGAGACAGGGGGGGGGGGGGGGGGGGGAACGAAGAGAAGAACAATGCCGAAACTGGATAAGCAACCACAGTGACCAGCAGAGACATCAAGTTTGGACTCAACCAGCCCCCACTGAACATGTATATCAGACAAAAGTTTTAATCTCTCCACATGGCCACTTCTCCCAAACTGCTGATGAGACACCTTCCCCATGTGATTCCAGAGTGGCACTCGTGTCCACCTGAATTATTGTTTGTGTGTAATATGGAGGAAGACCCAGCATACAGAGGCAAGTGGCCGTGCCCTTTCTGATTGATTGTTAAGTGTTGTCCTGAAGCCCATCGCCAGGCTCCACTTAACGGCCCTGGACCGCAGAAAGCAATCAGGGGATGTTACAGAGAGTCTCGTGGGGACGGCCCCTGTCATGATTGATCTTCAGCAGACCTCTGTGGACATCTGAGAGAGAGAGAGAGAGAGAGAGAGAGAGAGAGAGAGAGAGAGAGAGAGAGAGAGAGAGCACACTCGGGCTTCTCTGCAGCCTGCCAGCCCACCACCCACCCCCAGAAAGGGGTCAGGGCGGTCTGGATAACCCACCCCCACCCCACCACCCCCAACCAACTGATGATACAGAGCACAACAACATGTCCAAACTAATATCTGAGATATATATTCACTGATTGAACCTGAGAACTACTCCTGCCTATGCAATGCATGGGTACTACATCAATATTCTACTCTGCATGCTCTGGATGACTATACTTTGATATTGTCTCAAATATAGTATCCCCAAACTGTAGGCTACTGTACTTCACTGTAAATCGTGTACAGTCTCTTTACGTGAAGCCTACATACAGCACTACAGTACAATTACTGCCCTTTGTGTGTCCTGTATGCAATGCAGTTCCGTCTTCTAGGCCCTGCACACCTAAAGTCACGCACAGACACACCCTCTCTTCCTGCTCCTCTCCAGCGGGGTGACAGTGTGTTCGGTGACCACAGAGCCCGGTGTTAGTCTCATTACTGCGGGATCAAAGGGACATGGGCTTCACAGCGGCAGGGACCCTCTCCTGCCCCTCCCGAGACACGGCTCCTAGCATGGCTCTCCTCTAATCTCAAAGGTCACGTTTGGTCATTCAAATATAAAACTGCATCACATCACGGTGACCCACGTGACCTCTCCTATGATTCCTCAGGCCTGTTGTTTCAGGCTAAGTCGCTGGACTGGACAATGTTGTTATAGCTATAGCCAGCTGAAATGTATTTTCTCACATACCTGATGTTTACATTTACATTTAGCAGACGCTCTTATCCAGAGCGACTTATAGTAAGTACAGGGACATTCCCCCTGAAGCAAGTAGGGTGAAGTGCCTTGCCCAAGGACACAACGTCATTTGGCATGGCTGGGAGTCGAACTGGCAACCTTCAGATTACTAGCCCGACTCATTCTACAGCAGATGACGATCTCATTCAGGAATCAGGTTGGTTCAATGATGCTCATGTAATGTGTTGCGATCGGCCATTTCAACACTTGTGTTGTTGGTTGAACATTCTCAGAAGGAATGTTCA